>NW_027496086.1:0-197500 GCF_021521415.1 Bidens hawaiensis
TTAGTCCCTTAAATGTGAAATTACTAAAAACCCTGTTAACTTATCAGAAAAATCTAACGGAGTGTCGGATTTGGTGTCATGGACCAAAATAGTTAAGGTTACCTTTTCGGACTAAGATGATTAACATGCTAAACCCCATGGACCAAAATAGTAATTTACTCGTTTATATTTTTTTAAACTTTTCTCTGATTGTTTACTTGAATCTTTGCAGAAAGCTGTGTTTGATGTGCTTTACAAGATTGCTGACGTGCCTTTCTTGGCTAACTATAAGGAAAAAGTTTTGGTAAGTTGATAGATTGCTAACTAGAGAAGAATGTTTTGGTCTTCGTGTTGTGTGTATTTAGACATTAAAACATGTTTTTTCTGGTATTACAGGAACTTATTGAGAAGGCTGAAACACAACCAAACATTACAATCGGTGTCATTGTTTCGGTAGTTGTGGTGATCTTTAGCATCTTGTTGAAGTTGCTGTTTGGTGGGAAGAAAGCGGTAAGGACCAACTTGTCCTCTTTTTTGTTTAAAAATTTTAATGTGGTACTATAGTTGGGTTAGCTAATGGGTCAAAGTGGGTCAGCTGTCTAACTCTCTTTGGTTAACTATGAAGCAAAAATTAACATTATTATGGATAATAGTGTATAATTGATCCGTTTATATAACAATTTTCTGGATTTGAGGAATACAATTTTGAGGCTTGTACAAGCTTTTCCGTTTAAGCAAGTTTCTTTTGGCCTGTTTCTACGTAAAACATGACCTGCATCTTGTATGCACTTCAAATACTCAAATAGTCTATGGGCTCAAACTTGTTTTGACATTACTTTTTCTTTTTAGTAATTTTTTATCTGACCCTTATCAACCCATTAGCAAGTAAGCGTGGTGAAATTGGCCCATTAACGTTTGAATGGGGCTGGTTGAAAAGCCACCCGTAAGAAATAAACGGGTTGAATACGTGACATGTTACCGGTGATGTTGGTTAGTTTTATGAGCCTGATAGTTATGATTTTACAGACAAACAAGGTGACTGTGGTTCCGGAAAAGAAGGAAGGGGAGTCGTCAAACACCGCTGAAGGTGAAGGTGAAGGTGAGGAGGAAGAGAAGACCGAGGATGCAGGGGCAGCTCCTCGTAGAAGGACAAGACTTGACACCTAATGGGAGATGGTATGTTGAAGTTGGTAGTGTTTTTAGTTGGTATTTTAAGGATGCTTTTTTTCTTGTTTTTGTTAAAACACAGAATTTGTGGTGTACAAGGAAAAGGAAAGTTTTTTGTATGACATTGTAAATGGAGATTATTCATGGATTATGTAAACCTAGCATCCATTATTCCTACCAACAATATCCACACAAATACTGAATTCAGGAGTTGATTAAATCTTATGGAAAAGTGCAAATAGAAAAGTTCTATTTTTTGAGAATTTTTCTATGACTGATGCCTCTCCGCAAATGTTTAAGATTAACATCTAGTTGTGGATTTCTGGTTATTCATGCATATCTTTGTGGTATGTGGGTTTCTGGTTATCATGCATCATTATACTGTGTCATGATAGTTAATTAAGATTGTAGACCACACAAGTTTCTGTTTCACGTGTCCAACCAGGCGGTGTTTGGGTTCCATTCACACTTTTATCAAGTTTTTTGATAAGTTTACGACAAGGCGAAAGCAAGTTAGACGAACATGATGATTGATGAGTTTATGACATGCTGAAACCCCTAGTTTCTTAGCATAAGAAGGGCATAAACATACTCTGCAAAATCTAAAACCGTTCAACCCCCAGAGAGGACATTTCATTAACAATAACTAAAACGTTAAAGAAAGGGTGTTGGTCACTTGGGCCAAAAGTCGTGTCCATTGTTATTCTTGATCATTTTTTAGTTACTTCATCTGATGTAATCGTTTCCACTTTTTAAATTTATGAATTTCAATTTAGTTTATTAATTATTATAATTTCAAATATATTTTTAAATATAAAAAATGTATTAAATAAAAAAGAAATGTAAGAAATAGAGAATGGTGAAGAATGAGGAAAAGAGTGGTGTATTTCTTTGGTTGAAAGGTGGTGAAAGGTGATGGAGAATGATGAGGGAAAGCTGACGTGACGCTGATGTGGCGAATGAAAAGAACGAGGGATAGTGGTGTATAGTTTATACCCCTTAGCCTAAGTCACCACAAGTAGCCAAATTTATTCATTGCCCGTTAAAAAAAAATATTTAGGTGTAATAAGAAAATGTACTTTTTTTTACGTTTGGAAAATTTTTATTTGCTTAGAAAAAAAGTAATCTGCGGGTAAATTAAGGCGGTGTAATAAAGTTGCAATGCAATGTTCTATAAAAGGAAAGTTTGTTATGCAGTTATGAGTTTTGTCAGTAAAAATTCTATTTTCATTCGTTCTGTTTAATGTAGGACAATCATAGTACAATGCCAACTCACGAAATAAGTCAATAGTTTTACCCAAAAACATAATCCCCCGCAGATCTTGGCCGTTGATTAAATAAAACATGCAATATATATATATATATATATATATATATATATATATATATATATATATATATAATTGGGCGGATCAACTCATCCCAACTCCTTGCAAGTCATAAGTAATTAACCCAACTTAGAGCAAGATGGGATCGTTGTATTGTTTTGTTTTGATTAGTTGCTTGGTTTCACAGCTTTACCCTTCTTCAGACGCTGTAAGCAAACTGATTTCATCTGTGTTTTGTGGTTCGGTGTTCTATAGTTTATGGATTAATAAGTAGTAACTGATTAACTGGTTTATTTTGTGCAGTTACAAATTTGATTAAGTTTATTATATCTAATTTGTTGTTTTATCTATCTGCTACATGCAAGCATTTTGTTTTATATATGGATAAATTGTGTTCTTAATTCAGACAAGCTACTTATGGTTTCTTTTAATGTCCAATTTCTTTTAATTCTTCTTGGTTTTTCAATATCGATTTCTAAATTTCATTATCGTATAACTCGGGTCAACATGTGACTAGAAACACTCAAAAAGTGAGGGATATGGGGTAGAGCCACCTTTGTCTGTAAAATCAAAATTATCAGACTCATAAATTAATCAACATCACCGGTTTTGACCCATTTAATTGTTTAAAGGTCACGATTCCAACCCAATTACTTGTTAAGCATGTCGTGTTTTTAACACATGTATCTTTTTAATAGTTTGATTTCAGCCAATAACATTGACCCACTTAGTGGGTCTATATGGATTCCGTATGTTTCTAAAAAAGGTCGAATAAAAAATTAACTGAGAAATAGAAAGCAATGCCATAACATTTTTGATCCCAAAGACTATTTGAAATGCGCACAAACTTTGAACTTATTAATGGGTTTTTTGTTTTATTTCAAACGGGCCAACTTAAAAAACTTGCTTCAAAGGACAAGTTTATACAGCCTCCAAAATTTTCCTCAAATCCAGTGTTTGATAAACGGGTCAGCTAAATTATTATCCATAATAATATTGTGTTTTGTCATCGCAATTAACCAAATAGAGCTGAAACATTTTAACTAATTTTGATCCGTTACCCGACCCAACTCTAGTGCCACATTAAGTTTCATTCATAAAAAAGAGAATGATGAGTTGATCCTTACCGCTCTTTCTTCCCACCAAATAACAACTTCAATAAGATGCCAAAGAACACGACAACTACTGAAACTATACACCAGTTGTAATGTATGGTTGTGTTTCATCCTTCTCAATAAGTTCCTGCAATACCAGAAATATCATGTTTATATACACACAACAAGAAAACCAAAGCATAATTTTCTAGTATTGTCGACTTACCAATACGTTGTCCTTGTGGCTAACCAAGAAAGGCATGTCAACAATTTTGTAAAGCACATTAAACCTTCTTCTTGTGGCTAGCTAGCAAGGCCTAAGAAAGGCACGCCAACAATTTTTAATGTGCTTTACAATATTGCTTACGTGTCTTTCTAGGCTAACTATAAGGAAAAAGTTTTGGTAAGTTGATAATGATAGAGAAAAATGTTTTGGTTTTCATGTTGTGTGTATTTAAACATTAAAACATGGTTTTTCTAGTATTGCAGGAACTTATTGAGAAGGCTGGAACACAACCAAACATTACAATTGGTGTCATTGTTTCGGTGGTGGTTGTGTTCGTTAGCATCTTGTTGAAGTTGTTTGGTGGGAAGAAAGCGGTAAGGATCAAACTTATCCCTTCCTTTCTTATGAAATTAAATGTGTCACTATAGTTGGGTCGGGTAACGGGTCAAAATGGGCCAGCTCTCTTTGGTTAATTAGGATAGAAAAGACACAATATTATTTTGGATAATAGTGTAATAGACCCGTTTATAAAAGAATTTTCTGGATCTAAGGAAAACAATTTTGAGAGCTGTATAATTTTTTTTCTTTTTAAGTCTTTTAGTTTGGCCTGTTTAAGATATAGCAAAACCCAAATCGACCCGTTAATAAGTAAAACATGACCCGGCTCAAAGTTTGTATGCACTTCAAAGAGTCTTTGTGCTCAAAAACCATTTGACATTAGTTTCTCATTTTAGTTGACCTGATTAAGATAAACGAGGACCCATATCGACCCATTAAGTGGAGTGGTGAAATCGGCCCATTAACAGTATAATGGGTCAAAATTATTACCCATTACCAAGTATATGGGGTGAAAACGAAACCGCACTAAAGTTAATGGGCTGAAAACAAATCCATCACGAGTGCATGTGTTTAAAATGCGACCTATTAACAAGCGCGTGGGCTGAAATCATGACACATTAGCAAGTAAACGGGTTGAAAATGGTGATTTTGGCAAATTTATGAGCCTGATAATTTTGATTTTACAGACAAAGGTTACTGTGGCACCGGAAAAGAAGGAAGAAGGGGAGGCTCGAACACAGCAGAAGCTGAAGTTGAAGGGGAAGAGAAAACCAAGGATGGGGGGGGGGGGGGCGCCTCTACGTAGAAGGACAAGACGTGACACCTGATGAGACATGGATTCTTGAAGTTGGTAGCGTGTTTAGTTGGTATTTTAAGGATGCTTTTTTTGTTGTTTTTGTTAAAACACAGATTTTGTGGTGTTTTTTGTATGATGTTGTAAATGGAGATTATTCATGGATTATGTAACCTAGCATCCATTATTCCTATCTTTATGAATTCAACCATAGTTTATTAAATTTTATGGGAAAGTACACATACAAAAGTTTTGTTTTGAAGAATTTTTGGTATGACTAGACTGGTGCCTCTCAGCAGATGTTTGAAATATTCACAATATGCATTAGTATGAGTTAACATTGATATAACTTACGAGTTTTAGAGCACACAATCGTGCAATATTATTATGGTTTTTGATACTAATGAACCTCCAGGGCTTCGGTATCGTTCCAAGAGGCTGATCCCTTATTGGGTCCAATGGGACACACTGCTGGGGATCGTGTTAAAATGTTCTTCATTGGAAACTAGTTAGTTCGACATGGATGGTGAAAAATCGCATTGAAAAGGGTACTGGGGTTAAGTAGCAAATTGCTACCAATCGGTAACAACTTGGTTAGCGTAGTTTGTTAGTAAACTGGATATCAGTAGAATAAATACCATGTTCGATTCTTATTTTAAGGGATTCAATGCTTTGAATTCAAATATGTTAAAACTCGACCAGGTACAAGGGCTTTGTTACAGGCCTAGTTTTTTTACGATTATGAATTAGAGGGCTACATATGTTAAATTTTGATTGTGACGAGGTTTGAGTCTGGTGTAAGCTTCATCAATATGCTTTGGTCTCTCTATATGTTCCAACTTTTGTTTGATACAACTCTGATTTCTATTTCTTAACTGTATTTTCATTACTATATTACTATTTGATATACATACATAAAAATATATAAACGTTACATACACAAATACTAGAATTATAGATACAAATTATTATACAACAAACAAATAAAAATGAAAAATTCTATCTATTTATTTGAATTGAAAAGTTAAAAAGGAGTATACCAGCAAAATAGTCATGAATGATAATGCTTAGTGAAATTAGCATCATCCGATTATAGATTGTTCTGATTAATATACTATATTGTAGACAATAATAACCCGTTACTCCGTAATCAGAATAAGATATATGAATATAATTCAAGTAAAAGAAACATTGAACGTATAGAATTCATCATCATCATCGTCGTACTCAGTAAATCCCACCAATAACAAAGCTATGGTAGGGTTTGAGGAGGGTAAGATGTAGACGGCCTTACTTGAGTACCTCTACCCCGTAGGAATAGAGAGGCTGCTTCCGGTGAGACCCCCTGCTCGAATGTTATATTACAATGATAGAATTGTAGAATTGTAGTTACAAAATCTCAAATGTTATATTACAAAATATAATGTATTTGTCTACCCAAATACGAAGTATAACTTTGTATTGACTTATACATCCTGAAAACGACCTTACCAACTCTATAACAATGACATCGCCACATATTATTCAAGAAATAATTGATAACATATTCATTATATAAACTTCTAAACATACAAAAGAATCTTTATCTAAACAAAAATATACAAAAAAAAAATAATTAAGTTGATATACACGTTTTAGAAATGACTTTTGTGAGATCACCTTCTTCATAAACACTTGTACAATAATTATGCATCTCAATGACACCATCTTGATCCGTTTCCGCCACCTCGTTCATGACCCCTTTGAACCAATCAAAGGACCCTTGTTCTCTAGTGACCCAGTAGAAGTAAGCCCGTGTTGTCTTGAAGTTGCTGGCGGAGTTCTTCGGCCCGTTGCCGCTTTCCAAAGCTCCTGCTTCCTCCTGTTTGGCTTTCATATTATTCACAATGTCTTTAACAATGCTGATCATAGGGGTTGCACCAATGCCTAAGCCCACTAGCAACACCACGTCGTATTTCTTGTAGTCTTGTGCGGGTGCACCATATGGCCCGTCAATTAGGATTTTCGGGAAGCTGTTGATAAAGTTGATGTAATAAAGTTAGGAATTGGGTTTTTTTTATAAACATGTCGGTTTTTGGGTTGTTAAATGGGAAACAGGTGACTTACTTAGGATTGTCTCCTTGGAAATCGGCTCTTAGGAGCCCGCTTTTGCCATTAGCGGGTGGTTGACATACCTGCACACGACCAAAATCAGGTAAGTTGAAAAGATAACGGGCTAAAAATAAGTTTTGTTAACGGGCCAAAACGTTTTTATATAACTTCCGCAATAATTTATATCGGGCAAAACAACTGTACAACTTTTAACTCCGTTGGCCCAACCCGTCCATTTACACACCTCTGAAAATTATCAAACTAAGAACCCGTACCTGAGAGAAGACGGTCTTTAGTTGTCGGGTCCAATCACCGAGGTTCTGATATGCACACTTAGGTAGTCATCTCCGGGCGAAGAAGTTATTGAAAATGGGTGCCTGAATAATAGTTAAGTTAGTTTATAGTTTTATACAACATTTCCACTAAAAACTAGTGTTTTTAACGGGTTATGCACGGGACCCACCATTCAAACGGAGAAACGTCCTTGCAGTTCACGAACATGTATTGCCCGCTTTTGTATTTGAAGCCTTGCGGTTTTGACATGTGAAGCGCCAATACGTTTCCAGGGTAAACAGCAACCTTCAAAATGCAAAATACTGTCAGTCAAACAAAAACCAATCACACTAACAACAGATATGTCAGCTTCGACCCGTTTATTTACAAACAGGCCGATTTAGATTATGTATTCTCATACCTTCAACATCTTAACGGGCTTGACACTCGATCTTAACGCCCTGAGTAATCTTTCACCGGCATAAAGCAAAATTGGAATCGCCACGTACATCCACGTCTATCATCACAAACGAAAACACATTTTTAGCCCGATAAGCAAAAAAAAAAACATCCATACAACAAATCTTTTAAAATTTGTACTCACCGTCTTCTTATACCATTCTTTTGTTAGGTAAATCTTGATCCCGTGAACAATGAGCATCGCGTAAACAATAATAAAAAGGTGATGGGAGTACCAAAACGCGTTAAAACCTGTAAGTTTGTTAAACGGTTTCGGTATATTGAGTCTACCGCGTCTGAACCACGGGGTGGCTAAAGTAAAGGCTATCGCCATTAAAACCACCATAACGATCCCGGTCCACCCCACAGGCTCCTTCACGAAATGCCAATAGTTATCGGGTTGTTCACCAAAATATTGAATCATCGGCTCGTATTTCTCTTCGGGTGCAGTAAGAAGCCGCGGGAAATCACACGTTAAATGTGCTATTCCATGTAGCCCGATTCCAACCACGATCCCCGCCGCAATCACCTAAAAGTTTAGTACAAACGTTAGAAAGTTAACGACTTACATAAAATGAACGTTCAGGACCGCGATAGAGCGACACTCACCTTGTGGAAATTAAGGTTGTCATCAAATGGGACCACGGTACCGAGCCCGGTCTTGTTTCTAAGCCATGTGATGGTGTTTCGACACACGGGTAATAATATTAGAGCCATGTTTAACTTGAGTGTCTCGGCCCCGCCTTTAGCGATAGAAACACAATGACCCATTACATCAAAAGCGGCCCGGTTTTTGTATTGAATGTATTTCCAAGTGAACAAACCCGCCATTGCCCCGAGCCAGAGCGCGATCACCCAAACGCGTTGCCAGTTATCTTCTAAAAAGTATTTAACTCTATCGTATCCTCGCTGGAATATGTTCCGATAGTCCACATTTCTAAGCTTTTGGCTCAACATCACACTCAAGTTCTTGCTTTCGCCTCTCACGGCTTCTGTCGGGGCTTGCAATAACAATGCCTCCAAGTTTTCGATCTAGATTTTAAAAGAAAATAAAGATTATTAACAAAAAAGTAATTTGTATAAGTGTATTATGTAGTTCTTGTAGCTTTCTACTTAAAATTGATTATGTATTCTAAATGTTGTTGAAACAAAATGAATAAGATTGTGTACCATGATGTAACCGTAATTGTCAGGGTCCAGCTCTTCCATGATCAGTGCTGCGTATTCATCCGCTTGTTTTTGAATGTTCGATAACTTGTTTGCGGAAGCACTCAAGCTTATAATCTGTACAACATAAATAATTAGTGTGTCAAATATGATTAGAAACTCATACATATCTCAAAAACTAGTCACTAGTTTTGACTGGCTTTGCTATAAATATACATTAACTAGAATCGATGATTAAACGAGATCATACCTCTCGAACTTCTTCCTCAGTTATCTGACCATCGGCGTCTTTATCAACCCTAAATTTATTAACAAATATATAAATAAATTGGTAAATGATTAGTAATCTATGAATAAATATGAAGAATTCATTCTTACATGTCAAAGAAAGTTTGAAGCCGTGTATCAAAACTTTGATCAGAAATTTGGTCCCAAAACTCCTTCAACTGAGCTTTATTAATATTGCCGTCGGTGATATTCCTTCACCGGCTAAGTGCATCAAACAACTCTCCAGCGAACTCCTTCGAATCCTTGTTCATCCCTGCCGAAATTATATACAAAAAAAAAAAAAAAAAAAACCACTTTTACAACTTAAAAATGTTTTTTTTTTTAACTTTTATTAAAAGACAGCTAGCAAGACGCTATAAACGAAACTACGTAAATAAACATATTATTATTATAATTACCAATGCATTCTCCAAAAAGTGACCGTGGAAGTACACCAGTTGTACTAGCGGTTAACTCATCAAACCGCTTTTCCACTGCGGCCCACCCGGCCGCCCCTCCGGTCTTACTAATAAACTTCAACCCTTTCAAGGCATGAGTAGCCGCCGATTTTGACCGGTCAATATTCCCGACCGGTGGCCGCCTAAACGACGTTAACTTCTTAAAGCTCTTCCGACACCTGTCGGAACCTGGCCGACGCATTTCGCGCCACGGAAGTAGCCAACGGCGTCTTCTTTTCCAAACCCTTGGCTAACAACGACAGCTCGGGGTCCTCCACGTCAGCACCTCCGGCGGTCTTGACGCTGTGAAGCGCCACCGTGTCGTCGCCGACGTCTAACGTGATCTCCACGTAATCATCGTTGTTGTTTCTGGAGCGTACACTTCCGCCGTCTTCCGAGAGGTTGAATTTGGTGGTTTTACGAGTGGTGCGTTTGTTTAATGGACCGCTGAATGATTTCCGGTCGGCGCCGTACACCTCCGTGTCGGAGTGGCCGTCATCGGAACTCAATTTTCGCATTTTCGGTGATTAATTCGACGATTGAAAAACTTAAGTGAAGAAATAATAAGAATTAGAAAAAAAAATAATAAAAGAGTTATTGGATTTAAATGAAGATATATATTTGTAAGATATGGGTGAATGATATGAAGGTTTAGATGATGAATGAGGTTTAAATAAGGGGTGAAATTAATATTAGTAGGTGAAGTTGAAGTGAGTCTAATTAGACAGCTTCTGTTCTGTGTATAGTATAATAGTAAATAATGTTTCCTTCGTCTTCTTATTCCAGAAGGAAGAAGGCTCCAAGTTAGCGGCGTTTATGTGTGTGTCTCAGAATTAGTCAACGCTCTGTAGATAATATATATATATATATAATACAATCAATCTATGTAGAATGTTTTTTTCTTTTTATAGTAACAATGTAAATATGTACTTTTTTTTCACCGTATGTCTCGAAACCTGTAACACTAGTGTTTTGTATATTTTTAATCAGTGGTTCGGACTACCTTAAATACCCATACGAGTTTTGCTAAAACGTGATTTCAACTGTTTATATTGATTTTAATGTTCAAGTTTCGGTACATCTAGAAATACTATCAATGAGATCATTCACCATTATGAGAAAACTCCATTGAATTATTTTTTCAACATGAAATCATAAGATCTCAAGTTTTAATCATCACCGAAAAAAAATAGACTATGTAAAACGTAACTTTATAAGATTCAAATATGGATTGATACAATTTTAAGCTTCAAGCATAGTTAAAACGTAACTATATACCAACACTTGCATATGTTACTTAATCTGGCAATTAACCAGCCAGACAGCAACTAGGGGTCACTTAAACTCGTTGTCTCAATTGTATATAAACTTTCTGTAGTAGGGTTTCCTTCATTTGGATTTTGATTGCAATTTGATCATGTCACCTCATAGTATTAATTTGTATTGTTCTAGTTAATGAAATGTTTCCTTAGTTTCAAAAATATCAAGGGATTCAAGTTTCAAGGCCATTTATTAAGGCTATGAGTTATCAGTTTCACTACCGTCTTAATATCATGACACCGCCTTTTATATTTTTACTCTACTTATGTATGTTACTTATGATCTCAGACTCTCATTCACTCACCCTTTATTTTAACTTTTTATTTTTATTACAAGTAATATGTATTAACTTAAAATAGTTACTTATTAAATAAAACTAATATATAAAATATAAGGTTAATATAAACTATTTTGAAAATTATTATGTTTTCACTAATATTTATATCACAATGATAAGAAAAAAAAAAACTAAATAAACTGTTCATTTATTTTTAAAAGTTACACTACAATATTAAGAAAAATCAAATTGTTCGCTAATAAAATACTATAATATGGTTTTATAGCCTCAAGAGCGTACGTGAGTGTTCACGAGACGTCTCATCGGATTAGTGTGTATGTGTGAGGGAGGCGTCACGTTATCTCTTACAGATCATTAACCATACCTTAAATGAGTTATCACGATTTAACTGATTTAGTAAAGAAATTTTAAATCAGGAAAGCTAGACGTAAATAGTTATGACGTCATGGTTATGGTATATTTAAAACCGTTAAAAGGAATAATTAAACAATTATTATAAGTTTAGAATTATGCATGAGGTTGATCGTTGTTAATTAATTATTAGGCTATGTGTAGTGTGGGGCTACAAATTGAGGCGTTTTGTGTCGTGTGACGCCTAGTCAGCAAGATGTGAGAATTTGTTTTTGGGGTGTAATAGTGTAGGGACTACAAATAGTAATATAATATATATATATATATATATATATATATATATGTGTGTGTGTATATAACACACATATGCATACATGCCGGCCCCACACACACAATTCGCCCTTCTACCAGGCGACAAAAGCTTCTCGCCCCCGTCTCGATTCGCCCTAAAATCGCCCCGGGGGTGGGGGGTTCTAGCCCCTTGTCGCCCCTTATCGTCCTCAAATGCCGCCTAGTACTTTTGGCCTAAGGCTTACCCACTACTAGTCAACTTACAAATCCATGTGCTTCACCACTTGTTTCAGAATGTGCAAGCCTTTATGCTTATGATACAACTGGCTGCGGTCAAATTTGGAATTTTCTTATTATTTTTGTTGAAACACGGGATCAAATGGGGATTGGGGAAACATCAATTAATAATTGTTTATATGACCTAAGGTTAATTTAATTAACAGGAGCTCGTGATTAAAGCCATCTTTGTTTTCTTTTGTTTGTTTTTTCGATTGAGAGAATCCTCACGAGCGCTGTTTATGCAAGATCGATTTAATCTTTTCAAAGGATCGACTTAATCTTTTTAAAGACACAAAATAACTGTAGAATCTACTTAATTTTTTTAAAGACACAAAATAACTGTGAAAGAGGTCTTTTCTCTAAGAAATTTGCTATTTACTTGTTTTGATCCATTAACAAGCCCGTTTATTTTGTAACCGGTGTAACTTTTGTAACCAAAAAAAGGAAAACTTTCTCCAGAAAATGCATGAAAAAAAACCCATTATACTTATGCAATATTATGTGAACCGATATTATTATCCCATTACATTGCAAAATGAATTGTAGAATAACTATACATTGCAATAAGTTGTATTCAGGACAAGAAATTAATTACAATTTCATAGCAAGAATTGTTCTTTGAATAAATTTCACACTCATGGTCTAGAAAGAAATTTCAATAAAACCACCCACTATAAGCCATACCATGTCCTGAAAATAATATTTCATGTGCCTTAAAAGTTTGTTTTGTTCAGTTATCTTTTTCTATTTTTTAATATTATCATAGTCAAAATCTTTGGCAAATTATACAAATTAAACGCTTGTTGGCAACTTCTACACTAAGATTTGTTTTCAGATTTTTTTTTCTAACAGCTAAATATCATTAACAAGCCATAAGATAAGATCACCTATTGATGGAAGGCCATAAGAATCACAATTGATGGACGTCCCTTTACATTTGAATATGTCAGAAACATTTTGTTCTTGTTTTTTGTAATAAACTATTAGTTGCTGGTTTTTCTTCTTTATAGATTAGAAGAAGTGTTGATATTTTGAGATATAATTATATTTATTAGTTGAAATTAACATAAGTCCAACTACATTCAAAACGGAACTTAACCAATGGTTAACTGAATTAACCTAACCGATAAAATACTAAAAGAAAATATTTATATAAATCTTAAAATCGAAACATCTGTCGTAAGTTTAATTTTAACTCATAATCAAACCTAATTCACTAAGGTCATGTGTTATACTTCTCACTTTCCATTCGTCATCCCAACAACTTTACACCATTTACCCTCGTCACGTTAAAAACTTATATTCACCATTTCTCATTCTCCTTTTTTAATATGTAAATAATATCTAAATTTAACATTTTCAAAATTTACAAGTATACAAGAGGATAATGCATGGCAAAGTTAAATTCTCACCATGCAAAGGCGGATGGTAATTAGTTGGGTTTGGGGGTGGGGTTGACTTGTTTAGTAGAGATGTTTGTCTTTTTAGAACGGATGTCAAAGGTTTAAACTTGAGCAAAAGAGTAATTTAGATTTATTGATGTAAGTTGGAGTAAAAGTAAAACTTACATTTAGAAAGCACGAAATTATTTCATTAAATGATTCTCAGATATCATTTACAAAGTCTATCCTTTCATTTAATATACCACCACACTTCATTATCAAACTTTTGTAACGTTCTGTTTCGTATGCGATATTTTAATGCTATTATGGCTATTAAGAAAATGAAAGATATATCCAAAAAGTTATAAGTTTTGTTTTATTGTATCTTCAATAATTGTTCACTTTTATAAACGTGGCATTTTATATTTCTTTTAGTTCTTGATATTTTTCCTGATAGGGATTAGGATACAAGACACATATATATTTAAAATGATTGTCTCGTATCCTATAATCATGTCTTGTACTGTTACTTAATCCTAGTTAGGTTAGCGAGTATACCAATTTAGGTATGAGTCCGTTCTTATATTCTTATATTCAACTACACTCACAACCAATACAAGTATTCTAACGGATTCCAACTTAATACTTATTATATATATCTGAGTAAACGGGATCGGGTAACTGGACGGGTATAACCTAAGACCATACCCATCTAAAACCCGTGAAAAATTCTTATAATAATTATATATATATATATATATATATATCTTATTTAATATTATTTGTTCTAGTTCTTAATTTGGAAAGATGTAAGATATTTGAAGTTTTGGAATTATTAGTGTGAAACTCGATTGAAGCAACTCCTGGTGTTATTCACTTGCTTAGATGAATGTAGTCATCAAGTGAATTGATTGTTTTGGTGAGTTCCTTTGAACATCTGTATAATTGTATTAGACTTTGTTTCATTTGCTACATTTAGAAATTAAGTCAATTCTATTATGAACTAGGTTAGATACCCGTGTACAACACGGGTTTAACAAATTTAATTTTATAAACATTTGAAATATAGATAATAAAAACTCTTGATAAACAAATTTGAGTATTAAATATAAAAGGTACAAGCATACATTCCGGTTAAATAATATATATTTTTTTAATAATACATTTATCACAAAACATGCAAAATATTAAATGATTGAATACCAAATAAATGTTTGTTAAAAAATGAAGTGTAAAAAATAAATACAATAATGCATAATCAACGCAAGTCTAGAATATAGAATTAGTTGGTCTTCTAAAATGGAACCGTACTTCGACCCTTAAAAGTTGGTGCAATTTTAGATCTGTTTGCCAACGGAAGATTTTCTGGGCATTCAATTCACATGCTTAGGTTTTGCGTTGTTGTTAGGTAGCGCGGGCCTATAAATAAAGTAGCATGAATTCTCTTGGAGATGTTCTTCAAACTTAGGAAAGTAAGGTTTGAACACGCTTACTTGGTTCTTCATTCCCTATAAGTTTAACATAGTTGTGATAGCTGAATATTAAATAAATAAAAATGATGTTAAATATTTACAGGGTTGTCTCAACGTGCCCGAAGGCCTAATCTGAGACAAAAATTTGAGGCCCTTTTGAATAACGATTTTTTACTTTCAATTTGACAATTTTTAACCCAAAAACCATATCAGACATATAAATCTAATTACATGCCATAAATGTTAAACATATAAAACTAAATTGTTTAATTCACAAGATGAAGGGGCTATTGTGGCCAAATGAGTATTCTTCACTATTTTTATTTTCTTTTATAATATTAAATCCTTAAACTTATGGTGGCCCTAGGAATGTGGAGGCCAAAGGCTGTTGCCTTACCTGACTGACCCTAGAGCCGGCATTAAATATTAAGCTCCTTATCATTAAAATCATTTCAATTTACCAAATTTCGTTAGTACACTTGTTGTTTGGTTTTATCTGTTGTCTCTCAATTTAATCAAAATTTATTTTTGACTCAATTACGTATTAGAGACATTGATAGAAGAATTAATTACATAATTTGTTGTGTATGGTAATTAATAAAATATTACAAAATATGATGATCAATGCAGGAAAAACGAAAAACATACTTGGATGTAAAAACGTTTTACCAAAAGATGAAGAAGAGTTAATCCTATATGTTTTTGTCATCACGTTATGATATTTATAACATTATAGAATTATGAATCATTTAATGAGTTAATCGGTAATTTGGAAACAGAACAATTATTTTGAGTATGAATCAATCAATTTAGTTTTAAAGGATTACATGTAATTTAAAAAACAATATCCTTAATTTGATTAAAATGTCAAAAATATGCAATTAACATAAATTTAAAATTCAAACATAATATGATGTGTAATTAGCAATATTTAAATATTTGTTGAATCTTTTTAATTTAGAGAAGTATAATTATGGCGTAAATTACAAAAATAACATAATTAAGAGTTTATGTTTAAATAAGTAAGATATATTGTATATTTAAATTAGTTTACTCTAATTAATAAGTAGGATGACAAAATACTAAATTATAGTATCTATTTATATATGGTATATATTCTGTTAATTGGGTCGGGTATGGATATGAACCGAGTTTGTAAAATGAGTGTGGTATGAGGCGGGAAATTGAGAGGAATGGTGGGCTAGATAGAGGACACGTGGCATAAGGAAACCTTTATTTATTAATTAGTATAGATACAACCGTATCGTATATCAACATTTGTTGGTAATTTTAGTGTCATCGAGCAAAAACAAATCAGATACAATAGCAGGGTCACCCACTAAGTTTGTTTTTTCTCCTCATGTCACCCTCCATTTGTATCTTACCCAAAAAAGCACTCGAATACTGTTTTCTACTACTAAGTAATAAGCAGATACTGGGTAGCATAAGATGAAAACCGACCTCTTCCGGTCATTATTTCTACAACATTCATTTCACTCTATAGTTTGGGAAGAGGAAAAAGCCCTATGATGAAAAACATATAGCTATTGTGTCATCAAGCCTATTATTAGTAAGAACCAAAGAGTGCAATTCAGGCAAGAATTCTGTAAATAAATTCAAACACCACAACCTGTTTTATTAAAAAAAATCACAAAACCAAACAAACAAACAAACAAACCTCCAAATTGTAGGTAATACGAGTTTAACAATCTCTCTCAGTGTTTGTCAAATCAATAGTGTCAAATTGATCCTGTTTATAAAGAAATTTAACAATTAGGTAATACCGGTCCACATTTCGAAAAGCTAGAATCAGAAACGTATACTGGCCATACTGGCCGGCCTGGCCAAAATTTCTCTAGTTTTTAAGTGGGTTTTATTAATAGAGTCCATGATTTCTTAAAACTGATGATGTTTAATGTATCCAATAAGTTACTAAAAACTTGACTTGAAAAACTTATGAATTCTCAAAATTTGGCAGAAGCTACAAAATGTTACCTGCACGTTGTGTCACACGAATGCGGGCTAAAATACCAATCTGAATAACAAAAACTGACTAGGGCCGAATTGATTAAACATGGTTTCAAATGATCAAACATTCTCTCCTTCCACCCTCGTGGAATATAACCGTGTTAAACTAAGTAATAACGTCAAAGTAATTGGATTTATATAGGTTTAACTAGTCCCTACAATTGAAATATGCATAATTTAATCTTATGGCTGTATATGGTAAATGTTATAACATGGATTTCTGGATTTTGTTCAGGTGTTTTCATCGCGTTCTTCTCACTAAGTGTTAAATAAATGTATATACATTTATATTATATGGCTTGACTCTATTTATTCATCAAATAAATCCAATCATATTACATAAACCAGGGCACGTTACACAAAAGTTCACCAGCAGGAACCTAAATCATTAGTTGCTGCAATCTCGGATGACCGACAGTAAGAAATTTGTTGCAAAAACGTTTTGGCAATCTAGAGTCATTCTAAAAAACCATTTAGTAGCCTTTATTCCCTCGAATCCTTGCTCTCATGTCAACCTGCAACAAGAAAGCCCAATATCGTTGGCATAATAAATAAGATGAATCTAAAATTCGGTTAGCAAACGGTTCAATGCGTATAGACTATATTTTGTCTGTCTCAAACGGGTCACATTCCCAAACTAAGCCCAAAAAGAAATGGATCATATGGTAGATGGCTCCCTAAAATGTGATTAACTGCCTAAAAGGCTACAACCTCATCAACTGTTTATTTAAAATATATATATAGCATAAGTAGTAGTGCAGGTTTTGCACTGTTATGCTTTAGATAATTACTTATACCATTAAAAAGAAGCCGATGAGTCGACCTGACCCGACTCTTTTTCATGTTTATAAAGATTATTTTTCATACTGCCTTTATAAAGATAAATTTTCATTCATACTGAATCCACAGCCACAGGTTATTATTATAAATCAAATTACTTGATTTTGAGCTATAATGGCATTTTAGTCATTTAAATTTAGTCAATCTCTTTGCTTAGTTTTAGTAAACACGAGAAACAACAATGTAAGGTTGTAAAAACGTAATTTCTTTAAGGTCGGTGATATATATTCAATGAAAAAGCAATAAGTATAATAAGTTATAAGGCTGAATGAAAATTATACCTGGCCTCTCTTGCAATTAAAATATGTTTCTCTGAGACCAACACATTCACTAGAAATTAAAGGGCTTTTCTCTTTAGCACACACTCTAAAAGAACGGTTCTCAACCTGCAAAACAAGTTCTAGTTATTGCTCTTGCAAAGACCAATACATCAGCTAAAATGACAAGCATTCTATCTTAAACTAGTTAAAGTAGGCTAAATAGAGGACCAAATTCACTTTCCTCAAAATATTAAATGATTATTTAGAACTATTTAGTCATAATCATATTCAATGCATTAATCCATTACTCAAAAAATTAAAACTTTGGACAAAAGTGTTTTGGGTCAACTTGCACGACCTGATTCAACCTACACTAAAAAAAACTTGTTAACCCCACCTCACCTAAGCGTCACCAACCACGTAAATCTCGCTGGCCCTTACCTTTCATGAATGGATCCACTTGAGAAATGAGGGTGAAAATGCAATTTTCAGAACTAGTGTTTCCTTATGCGAAAGTTCTTGGGTAACAAGTCATGCAATTTTCGGTTTTGGTTTAGTTTCCTTAATTACTTATGTTGGTTTATTAATAACTAGTTCTTAGATAACTATAAGTTTAGTTAATATTATGTTGGTTTATTTATTAACTAGGGGCCAACATCCCTGGCCGGGGTCATGAATGTGCATCAATTCTGTATGGAACTATGGATGGAGAAAAACTAATCTTCAAAAGTGACTGATAATCACTACAAATTGCTATCATCAGTGGTAACTAAAGATCAGCAACAACCTAGGTCGATGGCAATCACTACAAATTCAGTAAGAACTGATGATCAGCGGCAACTGGTCATCAGCTGCAACTGTGAAGCTTTAGCAAATGGGCAACAGTTACAACAATGTATCAGTGACAACTTAAAGTAATAACTATGCTTAGTGGCAACTCTAAGCAATGTTACTGACTGCAACTAATAACTGTGCAAGGCCGTTATAATTGTTATTTGTTACACCCCAACTATCATACCTCTTCACAAAGGGTTGTAACGATTTAACATACTTAATGTGATGGTTCGACCCTATATGTAGTTCTCATCTGGTCTGATTTCAATACAGATTTTACAACTTCGTTTCCACAGAAAGGAACATCTCGTTCTTTAAAATACATTTTCTGCCTTAACCGATTATCTATTTCGTGTACCCACGAAATACTTTAATCTGAAAGCGATATACACGACTTACAAAGATATCCAAGACATACGAAATCCAATTCCTACAAACTTCCCACGCCTTTGGATTGCTCCCACTCAAACTACAACCGTTGAAGCTCAATCTATTTGATAAGGCCAACACGAGTTGCAAGTTATGTCCTAACTTGGGAGTGTCTGATCAATCTAGTTGAGATAGGACAGCAACCTATTAACCAAGTGTACGTTCTGTTTTACCCTTACAACCTAACAGTTACATGTGAGTGTAACATAAACCAACCGTTATTGATTTCTTATTATTAACATGATCAATTGTTAAGCTCCCTCAGCAGAAAATGAAATCCTCCGAATTAAAATATAAAGGTGTAAGTATAATAACAGAAGCAGATCATCATCCATTACTCATCTAATAGAAATAGAGGAGCATGATCCTCCTCATGATATTATACCGAAACAATAGAATTGACATAATTACCTTGACACAATCAGATTCGCTGAGACACTTCACCAGCTCCACAGCTAGACCCTTGCAAGATTTCACCCACCTAAACCCTCACTCACAAACCAATCACTGTCTACGGGTAGAGGTAGAGGTAGAGGTAGAGGTGCACAAACTGGGTTTTCAATACCCGGGGTATTGAGAAATCGGGTGTTATACTCGGGTCGGGTTTGGTTACGGGTATTGCCTTTAAAAATCATACACTATGCATCGGGTTCGGGTCGGGTATAGAACCGGGTATTATAAAACCAGTTATTTGAATACCCAATTTTCGGGTATTGACAAAACCCTACTTTTAGGTTTTTTCGGATTTTTTTCCGGGTATAGACTTAGTTTTTTAAGAGGTTGCACTTCGTAGGGGTATTTTTTTGGGTCTTTTTCAAGTATTTTTCAGGTAATTTCTGGTATAGATCAGGTATTTGAAAAACCCAGTTTCAGGTATTGGAAAACCCAATTCCGGGTGAACCGGTTCCAGCTTTCGGGTAAGACTGGGTATAAATCGGGTCCGGTTCCGGGTACGGGTTTTGGTTCTTAAATGCATACCCTACAGGTAGGGTTAGGAACTGGTTCGGGTATTAAAAATACCGGTTCTGAGTTTTTTTTTTCAAGTCTAGTTTTTTGGGTTTCTTTTGCACCTCTACCTATAGGGGTGTCAAACTATCAATAAGTATAGTGTAGGATCAAGTTCGGCTTGTTTAGCTTACAAGATTTTAGACTCAAGCTTGACGTATTTTTTGCTTTATTTCTGCATCTAGAACTTGACTTGTCAATAGTTATTCAAACTTTAGTTCATCTTAGAATCCACTTGTTTATATAAGGCGCTAAACTGCAATTTTTAAAATGGTAAAATATTAAAGAGGTCAAGTGTTATTTTTAACAAGGACACAATAATCATTTTACATAACCGATAAAACCGTTAAGAAAGAGAAAAAATGGTAGGTGGGACCAACCATGCAATTTTTAGTGATGAAATCCAAAATTTGGTCTAAATTCATTTACGTACTTTGTGATCATGATCATAATCAATCTTTCAAAGGTGGTACGGGAATTTTGGTTTTGAAAGAAGTTAAGATAAATCAAAAGACATATTTTCTTTTGAAAATTTTTTATGAATTTTACACAAGAAAGAGTAATTCACTGGATGTCTGGATCAACCTACAAAACCGCAACGATCACTGTCCACCTATCATCCATACTATCAAACAAATCATATTCGTTTTTGGTAAATTACGTAGGGCTATTGTCATTCTAATTATGTTTGTACAATTACTTTGACCATGTCCGAACAAATATGAAACAGATAAAAGTATTTCAATTTATCTATTTTTATAGATTTATAGTGTGAATTTGAGGAGAACTTAAAGACTTTATAGTTTTTTGGTAGGTTGGTAAAAGTAGAAAATCTTCTCAAGTGAGCTTGATTAATCAAGAAGACTCCGTCCCACCAATACAAATTTACATAACTATTTTATTAATTTAATATTAAAATATAGAAGTTTAAAGGAAACAAGTTATTTTATGACCCATTCTTAATAAAATATATTTTATAACATGGAGTAACTTGTTGAAATATAACGACTGAAAGTGATTGAAAACCATTGTTGATGGTCAAGGACTATACAAACTTCTGCCTTTGTTCCTGTACAGTGTACATGGTTCATTTACAGTCCTATAAACAATGAACTAGTTGGTAAATGAGCTGGTTTTGAACGAGTTTATTCAAGCAAGTTTTGAGTCGTGAACCATGTCTAAACTCAATACTGGACAGTAAATTAAAGTTAGAACCAAGTTACAACTTTGGGTGGAATAATTGATTCCGATCAAGGATGGTATTTTAGCATGGCGAGTTGAACCAGAAAGGATTCCAATATTGGCATCCTTGACCAAAAGAAACATTAATCTGGTTTTGTTTTTGCCTTGTGTGCAGGGCCGTCTCCGAGAAATATTTAAATACATCGGCCGAGCCAAAATAAAAAGGCCCATAGGCCTTAACGAAAAAATTTTATTCGCTAGCGTATATTAGGGGTGAGCAAATTAACCGTAATAACCGCAAACCAAACCATAACCGACATAACCGAACCGATTTTAACCGATATAACCGATGGGGGGTTTAATGAATTTTTGAAAATCGCCAAATATGGGTCGGTTTTGGGTAATGTTAATTCCAAACCCGCCATAACTAAACCGCCCCATTTATGTAACTTTTACACTTATTGCCGTTAGTCCATTACAGAAAAAAGTTCTCCACACCTACTAACATTTAGGCCAATAATAATAATATGGGTGATATTGGTTACCATATTCATTCTTATGTTCCATAATTGTTGATCTAAATTTCCATTTCAATTATTTAATATGTCAATTAGATATGTATCTTCCATAAATTGCAGTAAAAAAAAAGAAAATATATTTGAATTTCACAATACAATTAGCGGCTATTCAGTGTTCGCAATCATAAGGAAGGATTGCTTATTTTAATCACGGTTTACCGACCCATAACCGACTCGTTAAAACCGATTAACCGAAACCGCTATGATGGGTCGGTTATGGTTATGGTTATCTATTAACCGCTATATCGGTTATGGTTATAGGTTTGGCCAAAAACCGCCCCAAACCGACCCATGCACAACCCTTGCGTAGGGCTGGCAATTGGGTACCTGTTTAAGACACGATAAGACCTGTTAATCAAAAAAGTGCGGTATGTGATTTTTTTATTTTCTTAAATAACTGAAATTAGTAGGCTGGACTCCATTATTTTCCTTTATTGGTACACAAAATTTAAAATTGTCTTATAGTCATGACATATAAAGTAGTTAAACGAGTTGTATTCATGTTTTATATTTTTGTTACGCGCGTCGCTTCTTACCTGTTAAGACACGAATTGCCAGCCCTACCCTAGCGTATATGGATAAAACTTTTATCGACCCATTTATTATAAGTAGAAACTATTCTGAGCATGTTATTATTTCATAAATCATTGCAAATAACCTTATTTTTAACACACACACACACACATATATATATGTAATATGTATAAAAAAAGATAGTGCCCCCGAAACTTATATGCCCTGGCCGATGGTGCGGCTCGCACAACTTCTGAGCCTTCCCTGCCCGCGTGCGGAGGAACGAATGAGACAATTGAGCATTTGTTTATATCGTGTGAATCGGCGCAATCGGTATTGCAAGGCAGGCCCCGCTCCGAGAAAATAAAAAGAGTTTTGGGCCGAAGGCGAAAATTTTTTTGGCCCTTAATTTAAAAGGCATATTTTGTTGGTTCAAACAATTAAATTTTTATATGGGTTTACCTGGTTATAATTTGGGTTATTTAAAAAAAATTTTGTATAAAAATAGGACTAAAAAATGTCTCAAATGAGATTAGAACCCATAACCTTTTGGTTAAGAGCAATACTCATTTACCACTAGACCAAGCTAGTGGTCATGCAATTGAGTTTAAACATTAAATACACATATTGTTTTTAATAAAAATAAATATATTTAAAAAAAAAAAGATATTCGGGCCTATGGCCGTCGACCACCCCGCCACCCCTATGGGCCGGCCCTGTTGCAAGGGCATTATGGATTAAAATTCCACATATTTTGTTTTTAGTTTTCGCGACATATTGGGTTGCACAAATATACAAAGTTCCCGAAAATAAAGACGAAGGTGTTTCATGTTGTTTGTTTAGCCACAACATGGGTGGCTCTAAGGGTGCCATTTGGGCGTCCGGTCGGAGCACAATTTTCGAAGGCACAATAAATTTTAAATTCCCGATGTTATATATAGAATACTCGGACGCTTATACTTTCACTATTTTTATAATCCTCAAACAACTTTCATACCCACTTTTTTTAGATTACCCAAAGACTTACAGGTTCATTAAAAATTGAAAAAAAAAACCATTAATTTTAACTAATTAATAAAAGTTAAATATTAAATAAATAAAACAAGGGAATAGGCATGATACGCAACAAAGTCGACTTCGAACACACATCTGCAAAAATGAGTTTTTCGAAATTGTTGTTATTGAAATCTTATTTACGATTCACATGCCCAAAAAAAAACTTAGCGGGTTGACAATGATAGCAATCGAGTATGGAATATTAGAGATTATAAACTGCGAAGAGTTAATTCTCAGGGATGATCTAGAGTCAAAGAGTGGTGTTTATGAAAGGAGAGAAACGATATGGTGTTTAATGGAAAAGCGACTAAGGTGGAGAAGGTAGTGGCCTAGTGGGAGATTTTGAAAGTGCTTAGTTTTCTAATTTCTTTTGGGATGTCTAATATAGGAAAATGTGTGGGTTCAAATTCAACATGTAAATTGATGGAATGGTCCTATTCGTATATCCTTCGTTTCGGTTTGTAAACGTTTTTTCATTTTTTTAAATTTATTTGTTCCTCCTCCACCAACTCCCGCCAAAGACCACAACACCCATATAAACACTTTCCTCATTAGCAAATAGCAAGCAATACTCACTCACCCATTTCTTCTTCATATTTTCCAATGGAGCCTAAACCGGAGTTCATTTTCCGATCAAAGCTGCCGGACATCGATATACCCAACCACCTCCCTCTACACTCCTACTGCTTCCAAAACATTTCAAAACACGCTCACCGCCCGTGTTTGATCGACGGCTCAACTCATCATAACTACACCTTCGCTGACGTGTACCTCACCTCTCGAAAAGTCGGTTCCGCCTTTCACAAACTCGGAATCAACAAAGGTGACGTCATCATGATATTCCTCCCAAACTCGCCGGAATTCGTCTTCTCGTTCATCGGCGCCTCCTTCATCGGCGCCGTATCCACCATGGCCAATCCGTTCTACACCTCCGACGAGTTTGTCAAGCAAGCTAAAGCCTCGGGCGCCAAAATAATCATCACTCAATCCGCAAATTTCACCAAGGTGATGTTAGTGTAAATCTTGTGTAAGTATAGGGACATAGTTGTCGTATTTACAAACCTAAAAGTTTTTAAGTTATTTTTTCTCCTAAAGTCTAATAAAGAATTGTATGGGTTAAGGATTATGGAGTTATTAATAGGGGTGATTTGTAATCAAGTTAATCATAACAATTAATAATGCAAATAACTAATTAATATATTGATTATTTCCTTTTAGGTAAAACAATTCGCGATGGAGAATTCAATTGGTGTCGTTTGCATCGATTCGGCACCTGAAGGATGTGTTCACTTCTCGGAATTAACTTCGGGCGACGAGAATGACCTACCTAAGGTTGAGATATCGCCAAACGACGTTGTTGCTTTGCCGTATTCCTCTGGGACCACGGGGCTGCCAAAAGGAGTCATGTTGACTCACAAGGGACTCGTGACGGGAGTAGCGCAGTTGGTAGATGGTGAAAACCCTAACATATGGATTCGGAGTGAGGATGTGGTAATGTGCGTCTTGCCGTTGTTTCACATATACTCGTTTTCGATATTGTTGTACGGATTACGTGTGGGTGCGGCTATTGTTATAATGCAGAAATTCGATATCGTTTTGTTTCTAGAGTTAATTCAGAAGTATCGAGTGACTATTGGACCGCTCGTGCCGCCGATTGTTTTAGCGATAGCGAAAAATGAAGATATTGTTGATAAGTATGATCTATCGTCGGTACGAATGGTGATGTCTGGCGCGGCGCCGTTAGGGAAAGAGCTTGAAGACATAGTTAGGATGAAGTTCCCCAATGCTAAGCTTGGACAGGTAATCGACAACTAAAGTGTACGTAATAATATGTTATAGCTCAAACAAGAGAACTCTATCATAAAAGATTTATCTGAGACAAGCACCATATCTTGTAATGGTTACTATTTATAGCATTATCTATGTGTGATTATAGGGGTACGGGATGACGGAAGCAGGACCAGTGCTAGCAATGTGTTTGGCTTTCGCTAAACACCCATTCGAAATCAAACCAGGAGCGTGCGGCACAGTTGTCCGTAACGCTGAGATGAAGATCATCAATCCAGACACCGGTGTGTCTCTTCCTCGGAATCAACACGGTGAATTCTGCATTCGTGGTGATCAAATCATGAAAGGTTTGTTGCAATTCGAATATTGTAGATTTCTGAATACTTGTAGTTAAAGAATAAACAAAATTTCCGTTGATGAACATTGATAGGTTACCTGAACGATCTGGAATCAACTGAGAAAACAATCATAGACGGTTGGTTGCATACCGGAGACATCGGGTACATTGATGACGATGATGAAGTTTTCATTGTTGATCGGTTGAAGGAATTGATCAAGTATAGAGGATTTCAAGTTGCTCCTGCTGAGCTTGAAGCCTTATTGTTGTTGCATCCTTATATATCTGATGCTGCCGTTGTTCGGTAAGTGTTTAATCTTTAAAGTTCAACATTTAGGGTTTATGATTTATAAATACTTGATTTATAGAATGGCAGACGAGAACGCTGGTGAGGTTCCTGTTGCTTTTGTCGTAAAATTAAGTAGCGTCACGGTCACGGAAGACGAAGTCAAGCAATTCATCTCCAAGCAGGTAACTTTTTAGTAAGGATTTATTTAGGGTGGGAGATGCACTTCCTTAAAACCCACAACACTTACACTACTAACCAGTCACCTCACTTCAACCCAAATAAACCTAATTTAAGGGCACCGGCCTAGTTTCACATAAGTAAAGTTCATTATTATTTTTAATTAAGGTTAAGATAGTAAATGAGCACACATTTTATTAATTAAAATTAAAATACTTAAATAATTTTGAAATGAAATAAAACTAAAAGTCATATCATCAACCCATTGTTCGGTTATTTCTCGTTTATGGTGCAAGAAATTTGACAAGTACGGTTTGTCCAAATGGTTGTGCAGTTTCGATTAACATTTTGATATCACGTTGTATTATGTTAGCTACAAATATCAGATAAATAGTCGAAGATAGTTGATAGTGTGGTGAGGATGGTTATGTAGAGGCCTAGAAAGCCATGTTAGATTATATTTTAAAATAAAGGGGCAAATTATCATTTCATTTAGGTTTAATAATTTTTAATGTTAGTCGGTGAGAAAGATTAAACTTGAGAGGCCATCTATGTAATCTACTTGTTAATTTATCTTTGTGTAACGTGAATATAAGATACTAAGAAATTATGTCATATTTCATATATTACGTTGTTACATCATAATCACCCAACGTACACGGAATAAAAATAGAAGAACAAATACCCGAACCTTGACTCTTTATGATTTGCAGGTGGTATACTACAAGAGGATTAAGCGGGTGTTCTTTGTTGACACGATCCCGAAATCTCAACCAGGAAAAATTCTACGTAAGGACTTACGAGCAAAGCTAACGACTATGGTTCCAAATTAATTTCTCACTCCTTTATATTTATATAAAAAAGAATCTAAATTTTACATGTAATAATTTTACATGATACAACATTACATTTTTAAGTTTGTGAAATAACAATACTACAATGTCTTTAATATTATTCCATCTGTAACGTGGCATGTCTTTAATATTATATCATCTTTAATGTGGCATTTTAAGGGTGGATAAAGGTCATACACCACAACCCATAAGCATTATAGGGGGGGGGGGGGGGGGGGCATGAGTATTTCTATAATAACGTCATATATGACTTGAAATGATAATGATTGAAGAGCATTAATGGTATTAACTATTAACCATTACATATGGTTTTTTTTAATACTTATTTATTTATTGCTAAACAAAGTGGTGGTGATGATGATGTGCATGAAATGTCCCTTAAAAATCATTAACCATTATGTAGATTTATTCCCAACACTATGGAGATTGATGAAGTAAAGAAATAAAACTTTAAAAATAAAACGAAATGTTTTGACTCTCTCTCTCTCTCTCTCATTATTGATAGGGTTGCAACCTAAGTAGCTACAAGGAACACGATTTTAAGTCGAATTGTGCCCGAACACCTTTATTCATTTAATTTACATTTTAATGAATAACCATATATTTTAAAATCAGTGCTATTTGAAAATTTGAACTAGACCAACTTGTTTGATAACCTTCTACACAACCACTCAAATGAATTGACCCGATGGACTAACCTAACGTGACGTCATAAGAACGTGGATCGCAAGGAGACAAAAGGAATATTTGTGTTGTCCAATAAGAATTAAGGATGTTGTTATCAATCGAGTTGGTTGTTTCACTAGGTATGGAGACCAGTGACAATAGATGATAGCAATGACATCAACCCAGTTCCTCTACTATTAATAGGAAGACATCGAAAGACTTAGGTACGTTTTCACTCTCATTCTCACTCATACTAAAACTTCAATACTTATATTAAGATCAAGAGCCAAGTACCGATTCTTACGTCAAAGGGTGGTCATACGGAGAGCCCTCTTCCTGTGATAGGGCTATCGGCTTCTTTGTTGCATGTAAATTGTTGATTAAGGCAAGAAAATTCATGGATTGTGTCACATTATTGAAGTATGTGAATATTGTATCATTTGTATCCAGATTTCTCACATGTATCCGAATTTCCTTCTTCAGCAATCGTATACTTGTATTTATATTTTTTCTTGATATTTCGATATAATTTTTGTTGAAAACAAAGCTGGATTTAACAATTTGTAAATGCAATAATTATATACATTACTAATTTGTGTCCACTTGTCAATTATAAGTTTATATTGTTAAAATAGCTTATAGTTAAAACTCGTAGCTTAAAGAAACTAGCTCAAAATTATCCTATTTACAAACCGTTTCCATTCAAGCTCGGTTCAGCTCATTTACACATCTAAGCCATAGCGAACCTTGGGTCGACCCATTGTCGACCAATATGGGTTAAAGAAAAAGAAAAGAATAATAATGCCAGCAGCACTTGTAGTGTATGTGGCGCCAAGTGCTCCAAACTGATTTTATAACGATAACGCCAACGACCATAATGGATTAATCTCCGTCGATCGAGGAAACAGATTCTAAATCAATGGCGGTTTATTGCAACTTCAACACCACCGATCTCACATCATTAATCCTAACCAAATGCCCCAAATTCAACTCCAAAACATCATCATCTTCTCTGTCAGTTCATAAATGTTCACCGTTTGTTGTCCGATCAATCGCTACTTCCAGTGAGGACGGCGGATCAGTTGGCGGTGAGAAGAAGAAGAAGAGACTGTCGGAGCAGTCGTCATGGGAGACGAAGGATGCCGAAGGAAATGATTACTTGTACAGGCTTGGTAAAGAGTCCGATAACTTGAATATAACCGTTGGTGCTAGGGCTGGTGTTGTTGATGACCTCTTCACCGGAAACTTCCTCGGCAAGGACTGTACGTCGTCCTCGTTTCTGTTTTATGCCTTTAGTAATAATGTATGCAATTCAGTGTTTGATTTGTCTATTTCTATTCGGATTTCCTAGATTGTGGTTTGAGGTCATGAAATTAGGGCTGGAATATTGTTTATTGCCTGTTTGGCGATACAGTCTATGAATTTGAATTCTTAGAGATAAAATGTATGAAGGAAGCATCAATTTTAGGTGAAAAGACATTATGTTCTAGCAAACCATAGAGACACTTTGAGGATAAATCTTATACTTAGAGCGCCAGAACAACAAACCTTCACAAACCGCCACATGAGCTCCAACTCGGACTCTAAACTTCCTTCACAAACACCTATTTTCTTCCACAACAACAAACCCCATTAAAAATATAAAAATTATATAGTGTATGTATAATATTGTTTGTGTGTGTGTGGAGTCAACACTCTCATCCGCTGGAGGTCTGCAGGCCCGGAACTTTACCGGATGGACTTCTTCCACATTAATGCTCGTCTGGCTACTTCTTGTTTGCTCAAGCCACATCAGACGGATAGCAATTGCAAACTTGCTGTTGACGATGTTCTAATATGTTATAATACTATTTGGCAAATTTGACCAAAAATCAAAATTTGCTAAATTATGTGTAAACTATTCAAATTCGTTATCTAAGATAGTGCTTTATTGAAGGAAGGTAGCTTGTGATTGCCCCTAATTTTATTAGTGTTTTTTTTTATGATAAGAACAAAATAGAAGAATTTTTTCATCTAAGATAGTGCATGTTTCATATTGATATTCACACTGTGACACTGGTCCATTAATGATAATTTTTCATTCTTGTCGCATTGCAGCTGATATTGTGTTTGATTACCGTCAAAAAGTAACCAGGTCTTTTGAATACCTCCAGGGTGATTATTACATTGCTCCAGCTTTCATGGTATATATGTTTAATCAATGAACAAGTGATACTGTATTTTCTTGATTAACGTTTTGTCATTTGTTTTATTTTACAGGATAAAGTTGGTAAGTTCTGTTGATCTAGCACTACTCAAGACACTGAACGTTTCACTCGAAAACCACTGTAACATTATATTAAATACTCTTACGGAGTACTTAACGAACATTGCCAACATCAAGTTACATTCAGACATACTGTTTTCTTAATGATACTTCTCTGATCATAAATCGTTGGTTCCTGTGGTTTCCTTTCTGCTTATGTATTTACTTGTGCAGTGGTCCACATTGTGAAGAACTATCTTGCGCATCTTCTTAATACCAATGTTCCATTGATTCTAGGTAAATATCCTTTAAAGTTCTAGTCTAAGAGAGAATGTATTAGAAAAATGATCATAACAGGTTCGTTTTTATTAGAGGTGCAATTTTGACCTGTTAGTTATTAACGGGCTGATTTAGGTTGCCTTTTCTATATGACTGATTCCTTTCGCGTCACGCTTATTATGTTATTAGATGTAGCATGCATTTTAATTATCTGTAAAATCTGTTATACATTCTTTTATATAAGAGCTGTGTTTTTTTTAACAGGCGTTTGGGGAGGAAAAGGTCAAGGAAAAACATTTCAAACTGAACTTATATTTCAGGCTATGGGAATTTTGCCTGTGATCATGTCTGCTGGAGAGTTGGAATCAGAGAGAGCTGGTAAGATGTGTTTAGTAAATAATTAATGTGCGAACTATGATTACAAAAAGAATATTGTTAGAATTATAATCTGAATCTTTGAATAAAGATGATTTACTAAGGTGAATGCATTTTTTTTGAACGGCAAAGTGAATGCATTAATAATGGATTTTGAAAAAAAAACAATTTAGGAGGTTATATCATTATATGCATTACAATTGTGACACAATTACTTATGAATGAGTCAAGTGAGGGTGCTTTTTTGTTATTTTCTGGTAAAAAAAATGTAGTAGACACACATTTTGTCTGATTAAACTCACGTATTTTGTATTTTATCTGATCGAGAGCACGTATTTTGTAAACTTGTGAACGCATTTGTTCCGATTATACAGGAGAACCAGGAAGACTGATACGTGATCGGTATCGTACCGCATCACAATTGGTTCAAAATCAGGTTAGAAGCTTGACCTCTTTTTCTTTCTTAATATATCCATGTGCTTGTACTTTATTTTATATTTGCCACTTATATACTTTGACTGGGTTGACCTCACTATTTTGCCCACGTTTCTAAATGTTTGATAAATAGTCATTGTGTCAAGTATGATTACAAAAATTACTAAGTAATATTTAGGAAGTTATATGCATTAGAATTACCTTTGTAGACAATTGACCCGTTTCCTTTTGGCTTCTTCAGGGGAAAATGAGCTGTTTGATGATCAACGATATCGATGCAGGTCTTGGTAGATTTGGTGAGCTACAGTTTAAATTGGATTGCATAATCTGATTGGATTATAATTATCGTGTAACGTTAGTTTCCATTTAACTCACCTTTGTTGGATTTAATACTTAAATTATGCTGATCATCTCTCCTGGCTCTCCATACTATTTATGTTTTTTAACCAATCCAGATTTCAGATCATAGATCATAATGTTTGTAAATCTTATAAATCAATAGTTTTATTCATTTTATTGTTGTTCAGGAAACACTCAGATGACTGTCAACAATCAAATAGTTGTTGGCACACTGATGAATTTGTCAGATAATCCTACCAGAGTTAGCATTGGACAAGATTGGCGGGACACAGATATTATAAACAGAATTCCTATTATTGTTACGGGAAATGATTTTTCAACATTATATGCTCCCCTGGTTCGTGATGGGCGGATGGATAAGTTCTACTGGTGCAGTTATTACTTTTTAGTTTTAACCTTTCCTTTAAATGCTAATATGTTTAAGTTATAACATTACCAAATTCAAGCTCTTATTGTGATACGGGTCCCGTTCAGCCAAAACACTTTTTTTATCCAAAAATTCTGGAACACATTTACTTTTGCCTAATCTTTTACCAAAACATTTGTTTATATAATTAGTGTTTAATATGAGTATAAAAGTTGTAATATCAGCTATAATTACATGTTTAGCCCATTAGACTTCTGAGATAAAACATAGCCCGAATTGACCAGTTGTAAGTGAAAACGAATGCTATGTGATGTTAATTATATCAATTCTCTAGTTTGCAGTTTATTTACCTGTTTTATGCAAATTTTAAGCTATCTATTCTTCAAGAGTTTTCTTAAAAATATTGTTTATGGAGCAGGCAGCCTACGCTTGATGATATCGTAAATATTGTGAATAGAATGTATGAGAAAGATGGTCTGTCAAAGAAGGATGTTGAAAACATAGTGAAAACATTTCCTAATCAAGGTATATGCTGCATTATCATTATGTATTTATTTGACATCCATACATCATTTTCCTTCTCATTAATCATTTTTGCATGCTTTGATGTTGCAATGCAGTGTAGAAGTTACATCACTCATGCATTTTAATCTTACCTTTAATAGTTTCTTGTAAAAGAGAACCCAGTTGAATCAAATTCCTTGTATGAAGATTAAAATTATCAATGTAGGTGGCATAATGGGAGGGTAGTGCAGATTGGGTATCGGATCAAAACAGTTTGAGTCAAATTCACTCATAGTCATGTCGAAACAGATTGATATGGTTGACTGGCAGACACTCTACCTGGCCATTTCTTTTTTGAATTTCATAATTAAGTTAATTATAATTACAAAGTTGTTATTAAATAACTTTTCATAACCACCTTCTATGTGTTTGGTAATTAGCGGTCAAGAAACCAATTTTTGTAGTTCATGAGTAATAATCCTTTCGTTTTAATCCGGTTACAAATTGATTTTCAAGTGTCAACCAAAGCATTTGCCTTAGATTAATAAGCCAAATTTTTAAATAAAACTATTTAGGAGGTTGCAGTTGAGTATACTTTTGACGACTTTTAAACAGGTTGACATGTTTCCTTTTTAACCAATTCTGATCCACAAAATACGTATATTATATGACATGCATTATATTATTTTTATTGGCAGCCTTGGACTTTTATGGAGCCCTTAGGTCCCGAACATATGACAGCTCGATCTTGAAGGTAGTTACTATGCTCCCCCTTATTAATTGGGTGGCCTATGGCCTATGCACACATTATTCCATTTTCTTTTAAATTAAAACAATGGTATTTTTATAAAATACAAAGAAATGAAAATCCAAAAAGCATGTGCTCATGTGCTGTGTGCCGGTTGGCCCCACCCGACCAAAATCTGTCCTAACCGTTCCCAACTTAACAGACAACAACCTGCCCGGTTTTCCACTTCTACACCACTGTAATTAATTACAGAAGTAATTTTGACACTAAATTTAATTTTGTAGTGGGTTAATGATATTGGTGGTCCTGAAACTATTGGAAGAAAACTCCTCAGGCGAAAAAAGGATGAAAATCTCCCTGTGTTTGTACTACCCCCAGAGGTAATATGTGTAAAATTTTGTAATTTTGTTACCTGATCCAGTTAGTATTTATGTTGCTTGTTTCATTTTATAAATGCCGAAAACGAAGAAAAGAAATTAGATTATGTGGTTTGGTTGAAACGTAACTTTCCTAAGTAAATTAACACTTGAGTTTATTTTGAAAGTGTCAGCATTATTCAATAACAGTGCATGACTTTTAAAATATGCATTCAAACAACCCCATACTAAAGATTATTTTGTGTCCTTAAAATTCTTTAACTTTTTGCTATTTAGTTCTCAATTTTTAAAAATTTTGGATTTCAACTGTAATTTGACTTGATTATTCAGCAAACGGTGGAATCTTTACTTGAATCCGGGTATTCACTCATCAAAGAACAGCAGTTGATAATGGAAAGTAAACTTTCAAAGGAGTACATGAAGAACATGGATGATTAGCAATCACAAGCTGTAGTAAACATTGACTACAGGTGACAAGTTCTGACCCGTTTAGTCATCAATTAATCGATTTCTGTCTGTTTTATCCCAGTTGGGTAATATTTATCAAATGCTTGTGGGTCAACCATAACCTGTTTTGACCCGTTAACCGTAAATCTTGCCACCTACGTTGTTGCTTAATTGCGATTCCATATGCTTGATTGTGTTTCCTTTTTCCAGGTCAATTTGATGCTGAACCAAGATGCAGCTGCAAATAAGGCACATTTTCCTGTATAAATTTAATTTGAATTGTTGGAACACTGACTGGATCACCAACTTTTGTCAAATTTTGTATAATAGTTAGAATTAGAGAATTTTCTGAAAGGTTTTAAAAATATATTTTGCTTGGTCCTTATTTGAAATATCCAAAAAGTTTTATTATTTGAGATCTGATTAACTTCACAATTCGTTTCACAACCAATAATACATATTGAAAACCGCGTAATGCCTTTGTACCTATTGCTTTGAATATGATACACAATATGGTTATGTACTTGTTATGTAACTGTCTTTGTTTCTCTTCGCTTACCTACATATTTATCAAATCTGATATAATGGGACACACCCATCTCAGAATCAATAATATATTGAAAACTGTAAGAACCACACAATGCACTTGTATGTGGTGCATAAGCGTCATGTATACATTCAAAGTTACAATTAGCAGGAAGAAAAGTACCTACTGAAGAGCCAAAAGAGAAAATATTCTTTTACTTTTGATTAGTTTTAAACAAAAACATATCTTTAGAAAACTTCATTTTTTTTCTTCAAAAAAGTACATGAAAAAAGTCCATATGTCCCTTAATTTCATACAAGTTTTGCTGTATATTTTTTTAGTGACGGTTTAAGTGCATTAAAATACATTACAACATTGCATTAAAATACACTACAACGATCCACAAAACTCAAAAGACAGGACCAAGGGAGCACAGTGCTATCGGCTATTTCAACTTCTAACGGGATAGTATTAGGAGAAGTAAAACTTGCCTATTGATAGGATCCAACCACTCTTGATTTAAGCCGGCACTATATGGTATTGGTTCCGTTCGTTACGGTACAATAAAAAAGAAATATTTTTGTAAACAAAGTAAAGTAGGAAGTTGAAAAGTGTTAGGTTCAAAAGTGAAAAAAGTTTTTTTGTGACCGTGACAATAAATATTTTGTGGAATTTAAAAAAAAAATAAAAAAAATCACATAATATGATGAAAAAGAAATAGAAGAATTCAGATATTAAGGCCATTGACGCTTGTACATCCTGCATTGACGTCTGTACATCTATTTATTTAGGAAAATTGGATTTTAATAATCCCAACTTAGTGCAGTTGGCCGATAATAATCCCAACTTTAAAAATAGCCGTCACTGGTCCCAACTTTCACACAATTTGTTTTCATTGGACCTCCGTTAAAAAAAATTAACTACGTTAAGTTTTTTTCAAATTTCAGATTGATATTTTAGGGCTTTTGATCAGAATGAGAATATGAATCGACTGATGTAAAACTTAACTCGAAATTACGCTTTAAACAGTTTGTTTTTTGTTAATTAAAAGTTTAAACATCGGAATTGAAGCATCCTTTAGTCGTTTGGACCACCGTTTGATGGTAAGTTTTACAACAATCTACTCGTATCCTCATTCCGATCAAAAGCCCTAAAATATAATTTGAAATTTGGAAAAAACTTAACGTCGTTAAGTTTTCTTTAACAGAGGTTCAATGAAAACAAATAGTGTGAAAGTTGAGATCAGTGACAGCTATTTTTAAAGTTGGGATTATTATCGGCCAACTGCATTATTATTAAAATCCAATTTTCCATTTATTTATCCAAATTGGTAAGAAGAAGTGGCGGGATTATAGCAAACAAATTAACGTTCATTCCGTTCGAACGGCGATCCGTTAGGTCCTCTCTTTCTCTTTCTCTCTCTCTCCTCCGTCACGGGAAACACCATCGCTCTCGCCGTCGTCAATGTCATCCATCATCAATGCCTTTGTAAGCTTTTTCTTCATTTCATTTATTATTATGTATGCCAATCCTATCAACTAATAATATCCATAAATAAATATATCTATCAATGCAGCCCAAGGCCGTCACCTAACCTCTTATTCTGATTATCATGTAAGTTACCAATATCATGTTGTTTCTTTTATCCATTATATACGTGTACGCTGTTTAATTAATTATATTAATATGTACGACTCTCTCTCTCTCTCTCTCTGTAGAATATTTCGAATCCGTTTTGATGTTTGGTGCCATTTGTAAGCGATTGGTTAAAATGAAGAAGTATCCCATTGGAGCTGAGCATTACGAGCTGTACGAGGAGATTGGCCAAGGTGTTAGCGCCTCTGTTTATCGAGCTAGGTGTCTCGATAACGATGAGATTGTTGCTATCAAAGTTCTAGATTTCGAACGTGGAAATTGTGATCTGGTATATATATATATATTCACATTTTGATTAATATGCAATTGTTTCTTCAATTGTGTTTAGGTATAATAATATATTATTTTGATTAGGCTGTTTGCAAGATTCAACTCATAGGATTCATAAGATTTAATTATAACGAAAATACAAAAAAAATCAGCGTTAAATTACTAAGTTCGCCAATTCAAGAGTTCTAATTGTTAGGTTTACTGCTGTTCTGTAGATGGCTTATGCTTTTTAATTGATAGTTCGATTATTGTTTTTTCATGTATTGTATATTGTAGAAAATGTTACACTTTCAGTCTTAATAACATAACTCTTTACTCATATAGCTAACTGAAACTAGATACTTTTCTGTTGCACATTTAGAAAGGAATACCACTTATAGACAAAATCATATATATGTTAACCTCGATACATCATTTATCAAGTTGATACCCCCAAAGAAAGGAAATTTATTGAGCCAGTAGAATGTTATAGACAGCTAAAGTTGCTTTTAAATTAACCTGAGTTAGTTAAACTGAATTTATCTTTGTCTTCACTTCAAACTGGTGGCTAATTGGTTTTTGGATCGGAAGCACCCAGTTAATGATGTATTGGTTAATTGTTTATTACTCTTGCTCATTTGTTTATCTGTATCCAGAATAATGTATCGCGTGAGGCTCAAACAATGATCCTGGTTGACCATCCAAATGTTCTTAAATCAAATTGTTCTTTTGTAAATGACCATAACCTATGGGTTATTATGCCTTTTATGGCTGGTGGTTCTTGTCTCCATATGCTGAAGGCCTCCTATCCTGAAGGTTTTGAAGAAGTTATTATTGCAACTATATTACGGGAGGTGTTAAAAGCGTTGGAGTATCTTCATCATCATGGGCACATCCATCGAGATGTTAAAGTGAGTTTTCATTCCCACAAAGTTCAAAAGTTTTTAAATTTTGTATCCACTATGTTTTTTTTTTCTGCATGTACAAGCTTTTCTTCTGTTTAGAGATATATTTTCAAGTTAGTGCTGTTAGTTTGCATTGGTTTGATGTAATATGTTTGTTGGAAAATATTAGATCATAATTACAATTGCACAAATATAGGTGCTCTTATGTGTAACATTGTACTCTCTATGTAGGGACATTCTGTAATTATTATTTTACACAGTCAATCAATATACAGCTACACGGCTTATCTGAACATAATGTTTTGTGTGTATTGCTTAATAACTTTTGGTTATACAAGTGGCCTATACACGCATGAAACTGTGATTACATTCTGTTTTATGCAAAACCTTTTGACACGATTTTTTTAATATTATTACAGTTTTCATAATCAAACTTTAGAACTACGTTTAGTGTATGTCTGAATTTAAGTTTATCTTGGATTGTGTATAGAGAAAGTAAAGGGTATTTTCTAGTATGTTATTTTTATTTAGAATGAATATAAATTCTAATATGGTCAGTTTTGTCTGTTTTGATAGGCTGGAAACATTCTCATTAGTGACCAAGGTGCAATTAAGCTAGGTGATCTTGGTGTATCAGCTTGCTTATTTGATGCTGGTGATAGACAACGTGCAAGAAATACATTTTGTGGGACACCATGCTGGTACTGTTTTTTCAACACTAGTAGTTCTCATACTAGAATTTAAAATAATCAACTGGAGCTTTTCAATTTTGCTAGGATGGCGCCTGAGGTTATGGAGCAATTGCATGGATATGATTTCAAGTCAGTAATTTTCCTTGACCACATCAATATCTTGTCTTTGTTCAAGAAACCCATAATAATGAAGTAACAATAAACTAGTCAGGAAAATCGAAATGTAGTAATTATTCTCCTTGAAAATTTCTGCAGGGCTGATATATGGTCTTTCGGTATAACAGCTCTCGAGCTTGCTCACGGGCATGCTCCTTTCTCTAAATATCCCCCAATGAAGGTGCCTTCACTTTACACACACACACACACGCTATGTATTGCATTAATATGCATTTTCTTATGAGTTTTCATGAAATAAAATACTTATAATATTGTAGGTTTTGCTAATGACCTTACAAAATGCACCTCCTGGTCTTGATTATGAGAGCGACAAGAAGTTCTCCAAGGTAACGTGTTATTTTTCTGTAGACCCTTTTATTTGTAAATACATTTGACACGTTTCTTGCTTTGTTTTCTGTTCAAAGTCTTTTAAGCAGATGACTGCAAGTTGCCTGGTTAAAGATCCTTCAAAGCGTCCTACTGCAACAAAGCTTTTGAAGCATTACTTTTTTAAACAAGCTAGATCAAATGATTTTATACAGCGTAAGCTTTTGGAAGGCCTACCGACAATTGGTGATCGCCTTCAGGAAATCAAGGTTGGTGTATAAAATTTCTCTGAATTTTCTTTTGTGTTCCTATAATATATGTTTTTTTTCTCTCCTTGAACTGTGATAATAAGTTGATTGTATAAAAACAGAGAAAAGATGAAGATATGCTTGCTCAAAAGAAAATTCCAGATGGGCAGAAGGAGGAAATTTCACAGGTAAGCTTTTGCATATGCAGCGAACACATCTTTATTTTCTTATGTTGTGGGTCTGTGTTGGAAGTTTAATCTTCATTTTACATGTGAAAGGTTGTTTTGGTCCACTTGTAAAAGTTGGTCTTTCATACAGAATACCAATAGAAAAAAGTGGTGGGAGATTTCACAAAAATATTGGTGTGGTTTTCGTGTGTGATATATGATTCTGGGCCAACAATTGGTATCAGAGCCCAGAATCGTATATCACACACGAAAAAACACATCTGTATTTTGTAGAAATTCCCACGATTTTTTTCTTATATTAATATGAAAGCAAGACCACTAAACCCTTCAACTTTCACAAGTGGACCATAAAACCTTTCACATGTAAAATCAAGATTAAACTTCCAACAATTATTTTTTGGAAGAGAATAAAACTTGTTTTTAGACTCATATTTTAAGTAAAATGAAAAAAAAATCAACTAAATATAAACTAGTTTTTTTCCCAAGCTAACTAACTTACCTTATATCCTTTTTTCTTTTCTTATGTGAACTGATTTAACCCATCAACTTCTTGGTTCACCCATATAGTTTCTTAGACAATCAAGATTAACGCCTTCAGTCTGGACTGTTTTTTCTTCTTTTGGGCCCCTAGTTTGGTTTTTTGTTTTTTTTTTTTATTTTTTTTTCCTTTGGTTAGCTTCCCATTCATTCATAATTGTGGTTTAGGTGGATAAAGGTGAATGGATGCAGTACTATTCATCAAGTACTAAATTGTTATATATATAATTTGCTTCCAGAATGAATATAAAAGAGGGATCAGTGGTTGGAACTTTGACCTTGAAGATGTAAAAGCACAGGCATCCTTGGTATGAAACTTTAAATTCTTTACAAAATAATTATCCGTCTTTATATCCTAATAGCCATCCTATGCAATAAAAGATCCAAGATGAGGACTGTGCACCTGAAAAATTGGGGAGCTTCAATTCTTTCTCTGGGAGTGAAAGGAAGCTTCAGCATCAGTTGTCATCCGTGAGTGAGGCTTCAGAATCTGCTGAAGTTGTATGTCAAATAGCCTTTTGATATTTTTTATTTGATTTGTATTTTGGCTTTAGAGTAATGGTCTTAAACACTTTGTAGGAAGGATCTGCTCCACTTGGATACTCTGCTTTGGGTTTCTCTCTGTATGTCAAACTTCAATTATATTGCACCGTTTTACTTCAGATCATGATGCATGATCTAGAGGTGGAAAATTGACCCGTCTACTTATGATTGGGCTCAATTTGGGTTATGGTTTGTTTCTTACTACGGATCAAACTAAAAGTTTTAGCTCACAGAGAAACTGGTCAAACCGAGTCAAACAAGCTGAAAGTCTCCCACAATGGTTTTAATATTACAGCCTCTTTAATCATTTTATTTTTAAAAGTTAGAGACTTCTTATCTACATGCATACCTCAATGGAGAAAGAAATTTGAGTATTTAAAATTAGATTATTTTTGCCATAATGTCTTTAAATTAATATTTCAATAACCGAGTATATGTATCCATATTTAAGCCATGATGTTGTTTCTCAATCATATTAGAGCATTTACAATTTATAGGAAAAAACGGACGCAAAAACTGCTTCTCTTGCAAAGTATTATGTAGCTAAAAGTTGTTGCATTTAGTTAGCTTATATTTATCTCATTAATATCCTCTGGATTGGTTTATTTATTTATTTCTGTTTCTTTCATATGTTTAGAGGAAAAGCTGAAGATGAGTTAAGTGCTGCTAGTTCTTCCAACGGGCACATGGTTTCCCAGAGTTCTTCTCCTCGTGCTGCTAATTTAAGCGAGTTTAGTGGAAAACCATTTGATGGCATTCCTACTCATTCTCATCATAGAGCAGCTTCTTCTGGCAGTATTGGTTCATTTGATAGGTATAAAATTCACATAAATATAACCAAAGTACTTTTGGTGTGTTTGGTTTTAAGGCTTGGCTTTGACTTTTGAGGGTATGGGTTTATGTTTGGCTTGATGGGTAGGCTGCATTTGAAATCTATACTCATTATCATTGCATCTTGTCATCAAACCCATACCCATAGCGGTTCATGTGAGCAAACCAAACCACACCTTTGTATCTTGATAACTGATCTAAACGGGCCAGGTTGACTTGAAACACGTTTTGTTTCGATATATAAATGTTTTGTGAATATTTAGTGTTATATATGGTTACAAATACCATATTATTTCAATAATAAACTGCTTTCTGCAAATCTTAAAGGATTTGTAGCAAGACATGTACACATTTTCAGTTATTAATTAACTCTTAACTTATCAATTTGGATCCCTTTATCTATAGGTGGAAATTTTTACCAAATTATATGTGAAGTGGATGGTTTAGGCTATGTTTTACATTTAATAGGCCAAACAAGTTAAACTAAAAAAATAGTTGGAGGGTCAAACAGGTAGGCAGTCGCCCTAAGTGTATATTTAGCTCATAAAACTTCCTAAACCTATCCAAACACTGGATTAGTATTGAAATAATATAATTTTCTAATCTTATTTAATACTTTTGTATTGTTATATAACACTCTAGTTATTTATTATAATCATAAAAATTTTGGACAAAACGTGTTTCAGGTTAACAAGAACTGATTATACCTGCCGATTAAAATATTTTTTTTTCTGTCAACTCTCTTGTCTCTGCTATTTTACAATTTTCTAGAGTCGCAAGTTGCAATGGCACACGATCATTTCACATAGACGATCATGTCTCTGACTCAGTTTCTAAAGGTTAGTAATAACATTGCTTAATTACTCTCAGAAGCTTTTTCATTTTATCTTATTTCGTTAATTATTGTATTTAAGCCAAGGGTAGTTCTCTATTATCAACTAAAATAATGAAACAGCAGGTGTTCAACAGAGAGGGCGTTTTAAGGTTACATCCGGGAGTGCTGGCATAGATAAGGTAACTCAGCTGTTTTATATTTCAACTTCTTCATCTTTAAGGTTACATCCACTATTTCTTTGCAGGCAACTGTACCTCCTATGTTGCAGAAGAGTCACAGTATGCAGGTTTGTATATCTTTCATAAATTTACCCAAACTTTTTAGGGTTTTTGTTAGTGAAACCAAACATGGTTACCCAAAACAGAAATCACACCAAGTTATGTTACATTTTCATGCAGTAACTCCCTTTGGTAAGTGAATACAGTACCCAGTGCACGTATTCAAACGGGTCAGTTTGAATGGGTCAAACGAGTTGAAAGGCACCCAAATTGTATTTTTAATGCATTCTTGTTCTTTATAGGTAATAAGCAGCCAAAGTCACATAGGCCATCATACATCTGCTATGCCCCAAAATCATCTTCCGTTACCCGCTCTGCAGTTTATTTTGCAGACAAATACTCTTCAGAGGGTATGTATCAGATACACATGTATTGAAAATTTGAAATTTTAATGTCTTCGGGATCTTGTTTCACTCAAAAGTTAATTTTTTTAAATGTTAAATTTGCAGGATTGCATTTTGAGTCTAATGAAGGCTAGCGATTCTATAGGTTGGAGGGATAAACATATGTGAATACATTTATATTACTTTTGTTTCATTAACGTTTTTATTACTTGAGTGTTTTAACTAACTTTATTATAGATGGAGCCTGCTTACCTACACACATTCCCATATCAGATAAATCCATGGTATGCACACATGCAATTTCACTTTATAACAATCAAATTCAACTATAAAAAGTAAACTTAAGTTTTTGATGATGCGTTATTTTCTCATTCACAGCTGGATGCAGCAAGCAGCAATCGGGAAAAGGAATTACTAAATGAAATAACTTATTTACAATGGAGGTATGCACATGTTCACAGCGACCAATTTATTTTTATTGGAGTTATGTGACATAATATTTTATTTTCTATACATTTAGGCTCACATGTGCACAAGAGGAGCTCCATAAATGTCGAGCTGAACATGTCCAGGTTATTTTGCAACCCTCATGCCTATTCTTAAATTCCAGTAAGCAGTGGAAAAATGAGAGTGTTAGGCGGGTTAGAAAATGTATTTGTCTTGAAACGGGCCAGGTTGGGTTAACCCAAAAGCAAGCATTTTACAACTCTGCTTAATACGCTATAAATGTGAATTTTAATGATGTGAGTAAAAAACTATTTAGGTGGTTAAAATTTTACACTTTGTGTAAACGAGTCGAGCTAAGCCCGAGCTCGCCTAAGCACAAACTTGGCTCGTGTAATAAAAGAGAACTTGAACTCTACTTAGGCTTGGCTTGTTTTTTATTTACTTATGATTTAGTTATTTTGTTTATGTACATTATAAATATTTTTTTATGTTTATTTGATTATTTTTATCATATTTCTATATATATTATTAAATATAATTTATATAGTTAAAAGCTGGATAAGTGAAGCTTGGCCTTGATCTGGGCTTATAGCAATCCAATCTCGAGTTGCTTAAAAGCGGTTTGGCTCGTTTACACCTTTGATTCAACTAATTTGACCTGCTTCCTTTTAAGCCACCTTTTCAGTTTTTATCAATTAAACTTTCTTGGAGATAAAACATAACCCGAATCGACCCATTTATAAGTAAACGGGTCAAACTTTCACCTCTCAGTGGATTATATGTTTTTGGAAATATCAAGTTGTAACATGTCATCTGCAGGTATGAACTTTATTATTATACCTTCAGGTAACCCCCGGGACGGAAAACGAGACCTTTTTTTCTCCAAGAGCGGCTCCTGAATAAAGAGGTCAAGTTATTTAAGTGTTTATATATTTTTAGTATTTTGCTGTTGAGGGTTGCATAATTTGTAGGGGGTCCCTAAAACTATCATCCCCCATTCCACCCTTGTGTGTGTAGGTGTTCTTTCTTTCTTTCTATTTGTGCATAAATTGTTATGACCATTGTTCTATATGTGTACATGAATGCTCTTTATTTTGTTTGACATAAAACTGAATTTGCCTTGTCTACTTAAACCCTGTCTTTATGTGATCATTGTTGTGGCGGTTTTGTTACATTCGCGCAATAAAACAAAACTACAGTTACCATTGATGTCATTGTTGGGCTGATTGATCATTTGATCAAAAGCACTTTCTGGTCTCTTTTGTACATATTTCTGGCTTCTTTTGACTAATGTTTTACCCATTTGAGATAAAACACAAACCAAATGAATGTGTTAATAAATATGATTAATGATACAAATTGCGTATACTGGTCTAGCCGTAAGTTGTGCACTTGTTTGCATGAGAACAAACATACATGAAAAGAACAATGCCATTGCTACGAGCTATAAATAGAAAGAAGAATACAAATAGAAGATTTGATCATTTCTCAGCCACTTTCTCGTGCGTTGTGTTTATCAAGAAGTGTGATTAACAAAAGGTTTGACTTAAGAAACATCATTGACGTGCTATTGAGACATCACTAATGGGTCATATGGTCACATGGCATGCGAAAAACTGTCATATGGGTCGTATATCAATAAAAAATGGTATATGGGTCTATGACATGAAGGAAATGGTCATATGAGTTGTATGAGTTAATGTTCGTCAAATCATATGGCTCATGAATATATTTGACTGACGTATAAATAAATTATGTGACTTTGGAACGTGGTCGGGTTTCCATCTCACCGCTTGTCTTTAGTGTTTCTTTATAAGCCATCGTTTTTGGTCAAACCCTAACCACGAAAATAACATGATCTCAGTTTGTTGCCATCACCGTCATCGAGCCTCACCTCGATTGATCAAAAGGTTTTCGGTTTGGCTTTAATACCAATTTAAGAACGACTTGACAATAAAAACACACGATTTAGGAGGAACTCTTGTATTATTATTAAGAAACTAGCTTAAAACACGATTTAGGAGGAACTCTTGTATTGTTACAATAATTCGTCTACAATAATGTCGTTTAATTGGGTAGCTAAAACCCGGTTACAATAATTCGTCTACAATAATGTCGTTTAATTGGGTAGCTAAAACCCCAATTGCAACCCAATAAACTTATTACATCATTAATGAATCCACAAGCCTAAAATAGGTGTGCCTAATTAGATGAAATTACCAAGTATTTATAACCAAATCGGTGGGAGCTAGCTAATTCTGAGTTCTTTTCTCTAGCTATTTGAATATCTTCGGACTCAACATGATCATTTCACAGTGCCAAGTTAACCGAGCCAAACTAGGGTCAAGTTTAAACTCGTAGTGTTTACAAACAAAACGAACCAAGAAAACCCCAACTTAAAAGAAGCCATCATTCTGTCGTTCGTTTGAGCGAGTCAACTCAGTATCAGATAGATAATCAATTGGTAAAGTTAGTCTGATGGAAAGGAAAACATTGTGTTGAAGAGAGAGATGGAAGATGATGATCTCAATCAACAACACAAACGACCTAAGGTAAGGTAAGGTGAGGTCGCTTTCATTCTTTCATTTTTACGCCAATTTCAGCATTTATTTATGATTCCACTCGTAAATCTTATTATATATATCATCAATGTACGCAGTTTTAATCGTCTTATGGATTCCGTGCTAATTAATTATTATCTATCTCAAGTCTGAATTTGATACCTGTTGATTAAGTCTCTGTTTGTTCTTGAATCCTATTATTATTACTTCTCTTAATTAGTAACTGAATTATGTTTGTTATGCATACTAGACGTCAATAGAATTAGGGGGGGTGCGCGATCCCGTTTGGTTTCGGTTTTTGAATTTTTTAAAGCCATTCGATGTCGGTTTGGTTTCGGTTTTTACGTTGTGCCATTGGAGCTTGAAATTTTTGGGCCGGATAAATAAATTTGATCCAGATAATGAATTTGGGTCTAAATTATTTTGTTAGTTAATAACTAATTGATTATTATACATTTGGGTTAGAATATTTGAGTTTCATATTTATAAAAAAATTTTAAATTACTTAGTATAATATAAAAAAATGATAAAAAATATATATAGCCGGTTTGGTTTTTTCAGTTTTTACATGCAAAACCAAAAACGAACCGTGAGTTCGGATTTTACAAAAACATAAATCAAACTGTCTGTTTAACTTTCGGTTCGTTTTTTCTGGTTTTATGCGCAACCCTAAAATGGAGTGCATATTGATACTAGGCTTCCATGACAATCATCGTGCTCTTTTACATTTAGATTTTCGAAATTTAGTACTAATTTATTTAGTTCATGTTTATTGTTTTATCAGTATCAATAATCTGGAATTGGTAGTTTTCCTGTATCACCAGCACGACTCAATCCACTGGATGGACTGAGTCCGTTAGGGTTGAGGCTCAGGAAGAGTCCATCTTTGTTGAATTTGATTCAAATGAGTCTTGCACATGGAATTGCTGCTTCTAAAATAGGGAAAAAACGGAACAAAAACACTTCTGTTGCGGTTGTTACTGATAAGCTAAAGGCTTCAAACTTTCCCGCATCACTTTTGAAGATAGGTACCTGGGAGGTAACTTCACATTTCATCTTGTAACTGTAGTCTCGTTTGAAAAACGTCGCTGTAAACGAACTCGTTTAACTTTAACCGTACAGACGAATGAACACAAACACTTAAAACAAACAAGTTTTCTTGTTAATTCTAAACGAACATAAACAAACGTAAATGACCAAACATAAACGAATGTAAATGAACCGACATAAACAAGAAAATGAGCGTATTCCTGTTCAGTTGTCGTCATTAGTCAATTACTCAAGCGTTAGTTCTAAAATTTGATTGGGCTAAATGGGTTGATGCATAATGGGCCAGTTAGTATTACTAATAACTAATAAATAAATTGAAATGAATATGTAAACAAACGAAAGTAAATGACAAACATAAACGAACGTTCAGGAACGTGAATGAACAAACCGGACGTGTGCTCTTGTTTGTCCATTTAATAGACTAACTTTTCACTTAACCTTCAGTTCCTTTACTAAACTTGAGATTGACCAACATGTTATTATTTTGTAGTATAAATCAAGATATGAAGGGGACTTGGTAACTAAGTGTTACTTTGCAAAGCATAAGCTCGTATGGGAAATTCTTGATGGCGGTTTCAAGAATAAGATTGAAATTGAGTGGCCCGACATTATGGCTTTGAAGGCCACTTGCCCAGATGACGGGCCGGGTCATCTTGACGTAGTGGTAATCTTCATTCTTTTAGCATTTAATCTTTATTTTTATCATTTAATAATCACAAATAGTGTTAATGGTTTAAATTTTATGCTTTTTATGTGCAGCTAACCAAGCGGCCTCTTTTCTTCACAGACACAAATCCCCAGCCCAGAAAGCATACGATATGGCAACCAACTGCAGATTTTACTGGTGGACAAGCTAGCATACACAGGTACAGTTCAGCCCGTTTGACCCATTACCCAACTTGCTTGACCACCCGTTTCCTATGATAAAGTGTTTATTGACAAATACAGATTGAGTCTAATAGTGTTGGATTGTTCTGTTTTCACAGGTGTCATTATCTACAGTGTCCACCAGGGTTATTAGGAAAACACTTTGAAAAGCTGATTCAGCGTGATCTTCGTCTTAGTATGCTGAGTCAGCAAGCAGAGATAGAATTGAAGTCCCCATATTTTGAACCCCTGGAATATCTTTGATTTACATGGTACACCCTCACCATCAGGTCGGTGTTCATCTGTGAATGAGCTGCATGATACTTCTGGTAGACCTGCAGAGGAAGCACCTTCTCCCAGCTCAGGTAAACTGGGACTGCAAGATCTTAGTCATTGGGACCGAATTAAAATGCCTGGGATACATACATCAATGTCGATGACAGGTTTAGTGAATCACGTCGAAAACAGAATCAAAGAACAAAGAACATTCAGCAACCACCCTCTTTCCCGTGAAGAGCAAGAAAGCCTAAAGATTCTAGACGACATTTCCCGATGCTTATTAAATGACAGTCAATACGGGTCAACACTTGCAGACGAGAAAACCGTTGTGTCAAAAGTTAACAACTCTCTTTGTTGTCTGTTACAGAAGGGGACCCCCACAACATTTCAGAATCTCGAGCCCCAGACCGACCACAATGGGCCTAGGCCAGTTTTAGGTTCGGTAAGTGAAGGACTCGATTGGTGACTTGCTGCTTAATCTTCCAAGGATAGAATCTTTACCACAATGCTTCTGCAACTTGTAAACATGAGATAAGGGTAGTTTTGTAATTCGGTATTTTCAGTCGTTACTTGTAGATGGTGTAGGATGTTTCGGATCGTGTACATATGTTATCGCTGACTCGTACTTCATGCATTAATAGTTGGTGAATCTCTCTACAGAAAAGTGACTTCTGTATACTTTTTTTTTGAACGGCCAACTAAGTAACGCCGGGTACTCTGTACGTGAGCCGGCCACTAGTCCGGACGGACGGAGCCCCTAGCGGTCCACCTATTGAGGGATTCACCGGATAAAACCCGGGCCCCACTCCCGCCAAACGGCACGACAGCGAGGAGCCGGTAAAACCGGGTGAGATCAGGACTCGAACCCTGACAAGCCAGGGTCATCCCTCATATTTCACATATAAGTTGGTGATAGTGAGGTTTGAACCCCCTACCTCTCACTTATAAAGTGAGTGATCTACCATTGAGCCACAACCAACTTATAATGACTTCTGTATACTAAACACAAATTATATCAGTTGGTTAATGCTTACATTTTGGAAATAATAATATTTCTCCAAAGTCTAATGTATTTATTTTCAAACTAATGAATATCAAAAATGAGAATTTAAGAAGATAAGATAATAAATAGTTTGACTGAAGTACCATTCAAAAAAACTAAATAAATACATAAATAAAAATGTTCAATATTTTATGACCGTAAAAGTTGTCTATTATAAATTTAAATATACTTAAAAAGTAGCAATCTACGTGATCTTTTAAATTTAAGGATATATTCCTTAAAGAAAATATATTCTTGACAATCCTTAGTTAACCAACTTGATGTTGACATTTGATTGGAATTGTTGAAGTTAAAGCTTCACAAATCATATTGAAGCTGTATCTATAAAATAAATACTAGTAGAGAGCCCGTCCAACGTGTAGGGGCTGAAATATGATTAAACGGGGCTGAAATATGACTAAACTGCTGTTGATTATAGGAATTAAAAATATGACCAGCTACATGACTTGATGTGACGACGTCTTATTTCATAGTTTCTTATTTTTATCCATGAGTTTGACATTTTCTCCCTCTCATCAACATTTTTGTCCATGAGTTGTTGGTAAGTATAGTAAGTATAGATAACTTCAAAATTCATTCATTATCGCAATTCTATTTATACATTAGTGGCCTTAATTAATTATTAGTGGTTACCGAAAAGTTGGATAAGAAATTGAAAGGCTTATCATTTAATCAAGACAAATTGGATTTTAATAATCTTAAATTTTTGCAGTTGGCTGATAATGATCCCATATCGAAAAATAGATGTCATCGATCCCATCTTTCACATTAATTGTTTTCACTGGACCTCCGTTAAATAAAACATAACAGTGTTAAATTTTTTTAAAATTTTAAACTGATATTTTAAAGTTTTTAATCCAAATACATACACAAACGAAACAGCGACAACAACAAAATAGAAACCCAACAACAAAACACGAACCCAATAGCAAAAGAACAAACCCAAATAATCATTTAAATAGGCACAAAGCTTTCAATATTCAAATTAATAAACATGGACCAAATAAAGATATGATACTATATTAAATGATAAACATGTACGGAGAAAAGATGGTTAGGATTTTGTCATAATCAAAAGTATTACATAAACAAAGAAAGAATAAAATATATAAGAAAACAACTAGGTGAACTAGTTAAATTACTTTAGAGCTAAGTCCAATATAAACGAGCCCATATTCTATTATGCTAATAGTGACAATTTCCGCCATGACCCAAAACACATGCAATAATCATGTTTTGCGTTGACATGATATCTAATCCGATTTAAAAACGGGTCATGTTCGGTTTGACCGGTGTAATTAGACGGTTGTTTTGGAGTTGCATCTTCAACTTGTTTACAAGTTAAACAAAGTCACTCGTCACATGTTTAATTAAACATGTCGACTAACTAACCCTTATGACCCACTTAACCTATATTTTAATTACAACCCACCAACCAAATTAACACATTTACAACTTGATTATTACACATCAACCTTTTTGACACATTTAGATAAATAGGTTAAACCCGTCATTTCCAGGTCACACGATATCGAGTGTGCATGTGCATGTGCATGTGCATGTTAAGATTAATGTTATTAACACTAATAAAAAATATAGGTCATATTAGGATTAACCGATTCCGCCATTACAAGTTAAAATAACCTTTTGAGAAAGAGTTAAAAACTCTTTGTTCTAGGTGTTTTAGTTGTATATATATATTTATTTCACTGAATCCTTTTAAACTAAGTATATATTTTATTCACTGAAGAAACACTAAGTGACCCCGGGCAGATTATGGGTAATCTGGGGGCTAAGTAATGTTTCCCACGAAGGTTAGGTCCAGCAGAGTAAGTTGTACTTCAAGGAACCTGCAAAACAGACACCGTAAGCTCGTCACTGAGAAGGGGGGGGTTCCTCCTTGTGACCACCCTCCGGCGTGAGAATCAGTCTATATTGCTCTTTAAATATAAAAGTATATGAATACTATTAGAGCAATTATCAAGTAAGTTATACGAGATCGTAGATGATGAAATGATAATACCATTTGCTGTCTTTTATAGCCGAAGGTGGGTTTCCAAGGGGTTTAGCCGGCCCAACACGCTACCAACTGTAACCTATGCACGTGCCCTACCTGTGAGTGGTGGATAGGTAGCGGCTGACACAGAGCAGGCGTGCCGTGCACTCTTCGTCTTCTACCAACTGCAGGCTAGGCACGTGGTCTGGCAGGAGTTGGTGGGCAGGCGGCGGCTATTGGTCACAGTGCTGTGGCGTGCTGTCTGCCACGCTGCTGTCAGTGAGCTGTCGCATTCTTGGTCAGATCTTTTGTCTTTACCTCGTCAGGTATCACGCAAAAGATCCTCCATCATACAGACTGGCCCATTTTGGCGGGAGTTTTCCCCCTCCCGCCTCTGCTCATTCTTTCAGGTGACACTGAATTTGTAAGTGTTAAGCCTTATGCGTGTAGCTATGCTGTGCGGGTAGCCTTCCCTGATGGCTTGTATCCGCAACTGCGGGAACAGGCGGGTTACTTTACCATTGGGAGGCTTTTCCCTGCGTATGCAGCTTGCATACTGCGCGTAGGCTTCTCTGAGCATGGTGGGTCCTGCGGGAGTAGATGGTCTTTGCGCAGACATCCTTGTTCAAGGTGAGTCATGCGGGACCAACTGAGCCCTGCTGGGACCTACCTCTTCAAGTCCCCCCAGTCCAATGTTCTTTTCACGAATGTCTAATAAAGTGAGGTGAACTTTTGGACTTAAGCAAAGGGTTTTGAAAAGGGGTTTTTGTAAGGTTTTCCATGGGGGTTCTTCCCGCGGAAGTCCTTGTCACTTGCAGAAATTCCCGAGTTTCCTGCTTGGTCTTTGGGTATGATGCGGGTAGGTCTGTAACCTCCTCGCAAGTCAGGAGCATTGAGTCTTAGTTGTGCGGATTCTCCCTGTGGTTCTGGTAGTTTTTTGAACATAGTGATCAATTATGTTTAAACCACCAATTCCATCTTGGAGCCTCAAACAACGTAGTACTCGATGTTCCCGCTATGCGGGGATATTATTTCCGTTTTCACAAGCATTGCCCAGAAGATCCTTCCTGGTTTCAATTCTCAGCGGGTGCTAGGTATGTGAAGGGTTTTGCCTTTACACTGTACCTGCATCCGTCTTATGGTTACTTTACTTCCAAGGTATTCCTGGCGTCCATTCCCTGCGGGTGCTAGGTATGTGAAGGGTTTTGCCTTTACACTGTACCCGCACCCGTCTTATGGTTGGTTGCCAAATATTTTGGCTTCAATTCCCTGCGGGTGTTAGGTATGTGAAGGGTTTTGCCTTTACACTGTACCCACACCCGGCTTATGGTTACTTGTTTGCCAAGGTAAGGGGTATTTTCCCGCTTACTTTTTTGAACCTTAGTCTTCAAAAAATTTTTTTTAAATTTTGAAATTTGAAGAGTTGGTGGATGGATAACAACCCAATACCTCAAACGTCGTGCGACGGTTTCTTCTGACTGTGTCAGGACGTGCCAGAAGTTATGGCGACATGACATTATGTGGTCATTCCAGTTGCTTTTTCAGGCGCGTGGGCACGGGATTCCGGGCGCGTAGCCGCGAAATCTCTGGCACACGTCCTTTTGACAGCTGTTGCCAGCTTGCCTTTGCCACGTGTCATAGTTTCATTGCACCTTTGACTTCTCTCTCTTCCGTATTAATTTCATCGCATTAATTGCGATTACTATATAAAGGGGGAGAGGGTTATTTGCAATTCACACTTTCCACTTTCATCTCTTCTTCTCCAGTAATTTCCGGAGAATTTCTCTTTTCAGTAAAGCATTACTCTGAAATCTCTTCTTTCTTCCACCATGTCTTCTCACGATGCTGATGATCAGAAGACTGCTGGCGAATGCCAGTGTTCTCTTCCTGTCGAGCTGTACCAGTATATCGTCAGGAAGTTCATGCTCGAGTCTCTAGAGCCTGAGTTTCCTGAGCCCCACCATACTGTGTACGATGCCCCTAGTGGCAAGATTGGGGTTTATGCTGCATTCTTTGTCTACGGGAACCTTAGGTTTCCGTTGACAAAGTTTGTGTACCGTGTCCTAGAGAGGCACGGTGTGCACCTGACAGAGGTGCACCCCATGGCCATTGCCAAGGTCCGGCACTTTGAGTGGGTGTGCCGGATACTGGGCTTTGAGCCCCTCGTTGACCGCCTGATGACCTTCTATACATGGAGGTGCATCCAAGGGTGGTACACTCTTACAACCCGTATCAAGGGTTTAAAGATTTGTACCACCGAGCGGAGTCTTCGCTCATGGAGGAGAGAGTTCTTCTTCATATCCGCTCGCGCCATCCCCATCGCTATGAAGTTCAAGAATGGCCAGGCGCTTCCGAACCTTCCCGCCCTCAATTATGAGGAGGCGGAATGGTTCTCGAAGATATCCCGGGTCCAGTCCCCGGTTTTCCGTTTTCCGGAGTCGGCGATGGTGATGCTGGGGATGAGCCGGGTGTGGAAGGCGGCGAATGCGGATAAGGTTCCGATCGTCCTCGAATATGGTTCGAACTCTGTCCCTTATGGTATGTCTTGTTTCTTTTTGCTGACTATGATTTTTTCTAACTTTCTTGTTGATTTCAGAGGGTAACGATCTTCAGTCGCTCCTGAATCCGCGGGAGGAAGATGGTCCTGCGCGGATGGGTACTCGTGCTCTGGACGAGAACGAGTTGCCCATCTTAGAGCAGACCGCGGGTCGGTTCGTGGAGGTTTACCCGCCAGGCCAAGAGATCCTGAGCCACCGACGGCCAGGTAAGCCTATCTTCTATCCTGAACCTCTCAATGCTGTGCCTGCTGCTGGAGTTGACATTTCTTCTTCTGAGGAATCCGCAGAAGGTCCTCCACTGGTGCGGAAGAAAAAGGCTGCCGTCGGGAAAGGCAAGGAGAAGGTGGCCTCTACGGCCGACCCGGTAGTCCTATCTGACTCGGAGTCAGATAATGCAGAGGTGGCGGGGAAGCCCGGTGGTGAGGAGACCACCGCTCCGGAGGCTGTAGGTGATACCTCCGGGAAGGCAGCGACGACGACGGTTACCGGTGTCAAGAGGCCGGCTCCATCGGGTTCACCCCCACTCGTTCGTTTGTTCAAGCTCAAGAAACCCCGTAAGTACCCCCATAATTCTTGTCTAGATTTGTTGTTTCAAATAAATTCAACACATTTGCTTGTGCAGGTGCGGATGTTGACGCATTCCAGGGTGGAGTTGGAGCAAGTATTCCCCCGCCAATGACGGTAGGCTCGGTCAGCCTTCCCGAGGCGTCGACCCAGGCGTCTGCGCCTGCCTCCGCTGGTTCCAGCCTTCCTGAGGCTGTTCCAGCTGAGAAGGTGTCTCCGCCGGCCGTGAGTGCAATTTTTACAGCATCTTTCACGGAGCCGGCGGTTACTGTTGCTGAGGAGGTGGCGCCAACAATGGCTACCACAGCGGCTGCCACTATACATGCGCCACCGGCACCGACGGCCGGACCATCAGGTACGCGCCGGGCTTCCCGCCGATCTATGCCACCTTCCCGTCTGCCTGACCTGTTGGATGGATTTCCTTTAGGTTCAGGTGATGGGTTTGGCGGCTATCGGCCTGTTATTGACCCTACAGGTACGTAGGGTTCTTTTTCCTTTGTATATTTTTGTCATCTTTTCCTAACTGTCTTTGTTTCTTTTGCAGTATCGGATTCCAATGAAGTGTATGTTCCAAGATGGAACATACGCCGAGGAACAACCCTTCGCACCCCTGTGGAGTGCGTGGATTGGGCTCGCCATGCTGCTCCTCATGGTGCGTTGGGGGAAGCCATGGCTAGCTACCAGGAGGGTAGGCTAACCAATGAGCTTCGGGTTCTCCAAGCCCGGATGCAGCCCCGCGTCGAGCTGCTTTGTCGTGAAAACGACAAGTTAAAAGCAGCTCGCGCCAAAGAAATATCTGAGGCGCGGGCTCTGCGGGAGGAGAACCGGCAGTTGGCCGCTGCCGCCGCCGAGAAGGAGAGAGCATTCAAGGCCCTCGAGGTTGAAGTACAGGCGCGACTCGAGGCCCGCTCCAAGGCTGCCCAAGCTGTGAATGAACAGCTTCGGCTGGCTAAGGAGACTGCGCGAAACTCAACTGAGAGGGCTGCCAAGGCTGAAGCTGTTGCTGAGCCGCTTCGCGAAGAGAATGAGCAGCTTAAATGCAAATTAAAGGCTCTTCAGCATGCTCATGACGCCTTGGCAATGGAAGATGCCAAGAAGCTGCAGGAGATCCTTGACCAGAGGGGGGTGCTTGACCGTACTGAAAGGAAACTTAAAAGCGTCGAAGAGGCTGCCGCCAAGGAAGTTCAACTTGCCAACCTTGATAAAAGCGGAGCCGAACGTGCTTACAAAGAAAGTCAAGCTACCCTCCAATGGCTGCTTCGAGAAGCGTTGCCTCAGGTATCTTTATCTTTTTCTTTACGCTTTCCGCTCGTAATTAGAAAATGTTCTAATTTGTATTCTTTTGTAGGTTGTGCGTCGGGTCCTTTCAGAGACCTCTTATGACGATGCGATGAGCGCAGCCCTCAACGCTTCTCATGAGGATGGGGAGAAGACTGGCTTCCTGCTTGGTCTAGGGTTTGCTGAGAGAGGCTTTCCGCCCTCCAACTTCCCTTTATTCAATGTTAATACTGAAGCTGCTTATGACCAAGCTGTGAACCAGTATGCTTCCTTCCCGCATCCAGTGGTGGAGAAGGTGAATGAAGCTGCTGCTGCTGATGATGGGCTAAACATCCTTAAGGCTTTCCTTGGGCAGCCGCGCTCTGACGGTGCTGGTCCAAGCGGAGGTGGCTCTGAAGCCTGATCCTGAAGATCTTTTCCCACTGCTAGGATAGACTTGGCTTTGTATAGATTTCTTTTAGGCGGGTAGTTACCCAGCCATTCTTGTAATAGATTGTGAAATATTAATCTTTTTGCGTATAAGATTGTTATTTCCTTCCTTGGGTTCCTTGCTTTATAAACTTATGACTTGCATACTTAGTTTGAATTAGCAATTTTCCAAGTGTTTAGAATAAGGACCGTTGAACATGGTTGATGATGGGTTAAAGTTTTGCCTCCTCCTTCGTGATTGTGCGGGTAAAACCGTCACTTGCACTTGGTAGGATGGCTAATCTTTACCCTCTATCTGACCTGCGTGTAGGTTTTCCTTTTCGAAATTTCTAAGGCATTAAGTTAAACCTTTGAACGTGGTTGATAATGGACTAAAGTTTTCGCTTCCTCTTTCGTGATTGTGCGGGTGCAACCGTCACTTGCACTTAGTAGGATGGCTTTAACTTTAGACCTATATCTGACCTGCGTGTAGGTTTTTCTTATCCTTTTTTAAGTGTTCATAAGTTAACCTTTTAACGTGGTAGATGGTAAGCTAAGTTTGGCTTCCTTGTTTGTGATTGTGCGGGTAAGACCGTCACTTGCACTTACAAGGATGGCTAAACTTTACCTACATCTGACCTGCGTGTAGGTTTTCCTTAGAACTTTTTAACATTTTGGCGTTGTGTTTATGCGGGTATTGCCGCCTTCCACACGCAACTACTTCTTCCCGTAAGGGAAGTTCATAGGTTACAAGCTATCAATACATCATGAAAGGAGAATCATTTCCATTAGAAGTGGCTCTAGGCCTTTTCTTTACAAGTTGGAATTGATCTACATATAACATTTGCGTAATTGAGCTCCATTCCATGTTCTAGGGATGGGAGTGCCATCGAGCCTTTCGAGCCGGTATGCGCCCTTTCCCAGAACTTCTTTGATAACGTATGGCCCTTCCCAAATCGGGGCCAACTTTCCTGGGCGTTGTTGGTTCGAAGCCTCGTTGTTACGCAGTATGTAGTCTCCTTTATTGAAATTGCAGAGTTTTACCCGCGTGTTGTAGTATTTTTGCATTTGTCGTTTGTAGTTTTCTTCACGCACGGCGGCTAAGTCTCTGCGCTCTTCGGTTAGCATAAGGTCTAACCGTCTTTCCGCATCATTGTCTTCTGGTTGGATTAAGACCCTTGGTGAGGGTAAACCGATTTCGACTGGGATCATGGCTTCAGTGCCATAAGTGAGACTGAACGGGGTTTCTCCCGTACTGGTCTTCTTCAGCGTTCTGTTTGCCCAAAGGACGTGTGGAAGCTCGTCCACCCAACCGGATCTATGTTCCAAGAGTCTTCTCTTTATGCCTTCGACGATGCTCTTATTTGCTCTTTCCACCTCACCGTTACCTTGCGGGTGTGCCACTGAGGTAAAGGTGTGGGTGATTTGAAGTTCTTTCAGCCACTGCTGTAGCTTCTTGTCAGCAAAGTTGGTGCCATTATCGCTTACCAAATTCTGTGGAAGTCCAAAACGACAAATAATAAATTCCCAAATAAATTTTTTGATATGCTTTGCGGTTGTTTGGGCTAAAGGTTTCGCTTCTATCCATTTGGTGAAGTAGTCAATGGCTACCACTAGGAACTGAACATTCCCAGCTGCTGTAGGGAATGGGCCTGTCACGTCAATGGCCCACTTCTGAAATGGCCACGAGGAAGTGACAGGAACAAGTTCATTTTTCGGGCGATGCGTGTTGGGTGCGTAAAGCTGGCAAGATCTGCATTTTCTGATGTATGCCAACGCGTCCATATGCATCCCCGGCCAGAAGTATCCCGCGTTGTTTAGCTTGGCTACCACAGCGCGGGGGCCTGCGTGTACTCCACAGATGCCTTCGTGAACCTCCCTTAGGAGGTAGTCGGCATCTTGGTTGTCCACGCATCTTAACAATGGGCCAAGAAAGTTACGTCTGTAAAGGATGTCATTGACCAGCTGATAATTCAGTGCTTTACAGCGTAGTTTTCTTGCCTGTGACTTCGACTCTGGTAACGTTCCTGCTTCAAGGTATTTTATTATTGGGGTCATCCATGTTTCTGTACCGGTTTGGATGACACAGATTTCCTTGTGCGGGACTGATGGTGTTTCGAGGAGTTCCACGCGGATGTCCTTTCCCAAGTGGGTGAAGGCCAGTGATGCAAGCTTGCTTAACGCATCCGCAGATTTGTTTTCGCTGCGCTTGACGTGTATCACTTTACAATCATTAAAATCGCGCATGATGGCTTTGGCCTGGGCAAGGTACAGGGCCATTGTGTCGTTCACAGCCGTGTACGTCCCGTTTATTTGGTTTGCCACTAGCATGGAATCTACATGGGCTTCCAAATTTTTTACACCCATTTTACGCGCAATCCTCAATCCGGCCAGGAATGCTTCATATTCAGCCTCGTTATTCGTACTTGGAAAATCCAGCCGAATAGCATAAGTATATTCCTGGCCTGCTGGATTTGTTAATTTTAACCCTGCGCCTGAACCCTCGTTACTAGCTGCTCCATCAGTGTAGAGTCGCCAGACCTCATTGATTTCGTGTGCTGGGGAGGGTTGAACCTCCTCCTGGCACTCTTTCTCCCGTGAAGCGGGGACTTCTGCAATAAAATCAGCCAGGACCTGGCCTTTAATGGATGGTCTCGGCTTGTATTGAATCGCATATTCTCCCAATTCAATTGCCCACTTGGCTAGACGTCCCGATAACTCGGGTTTGCCTAGAACATTTGAGAGTTTGAAGTTGGTGAGAATAGTGATTGGGTGACCCTGGAAATATCGTCTCAACCTGCGTGAAGCGTGAATAAGTGCCAAGACCAGTTTTTCCAGGGTAGAGTACCGGGTTTCCGCGTCTGCCAGCACGCGGCTAACATAATAGATTGGCATCTGGATGCCTTTTCGTTCTACAAGCAGGACTGCCCCGGTTGCTCTATCTGTTGCGGAGAGGTATAGGATTAACTCCTCCCCCGCTTGTGGTGCTGTGAGTGTTGGGAGTTCGATCAGGCGTGATCGAATCTCCTGAAAAGCTGCTTCCGCTTCTGGTGTCCAGCGGAAGTGCGTTTTCTTTAAACAATTTCTTAGCGTTGACACAAATGGGAACGACCTATCCGCATGGTTTGCCAAAAAGCGGTTAAGCGCGACTAGTCGTCCATTCAGTGTTTGAGCCTGTTTTATGGTGGTAGGTGATTCCATTTTGACAATGGCTTCGACCTTTTCAGGGTTCGCTCTGAAGCCATCTTTAGTAATAATGACTCCCAAGAACTTCCCTTCTTCCACCCCAAATGAACACTTGCTCGGGTTGAGCTTCATGTTTATCTTTCTAAGTGTGTTGAAAGTTTCCTCAATGTCTTTCAACATCGCCTCTGGCTCGGGGCTTTTGATGACCAAATCATCCATATAGACTTCCAAGTTTCTCCCAATTTGGGCGTGAAACTCTTTGTCCATTAGTCGTTGGTACGTGGATCCCGCGTTCTTAAGTCCGAATGGCATCATTTTATAACAAAATGTGCCATCGGGCGTCCGAAAGGCGGTTTTGTCCTGGTCATCTACAGCCATGTGGATTTGATGGTACCCCTTATACGCATCCAAGAAGCATTTAAGGCGAAATGGTGCCACCGAATCCACCTTGAGATCAATTTCTGGCAACGGATAACAATCTTTGGGGCATGCTTTATTCAAATCTTTGAAATCTATGCACATGCGCCATTGTTTGTTATTCTTCGGTACCATTACGGGATTTGCAACCCACGTTTGATATTTGCTAACGCGCACGATGCCCGCATCAAGGAGTTCCTTGACTTGGGTTCTGCACGCGTTGGTTTGCTCGGGCCCCATTACTCTGCGCTTTTGTACGATCGGCGTAACGGCCGGATCGCATTTGAGCTTATGCTCTGCCTTACCCCGGGGTACACCAGTCATGTCGGCTGGTGTCCACGCGAAGATGTCTGCGTTTCGCTGCAGTAAGCGCTTGAGTAAGGTGCGTGTTGGATCAACAATTGTCGGGCCAATGGTAACGGCCTGATCGGGATATTTCCCATTGAATGCCCACTGTTCAGGTTCAGTGATGGTTTGTTTGGCCATCTTCGGTTTGGGTTTAGAGGAGACAGATGCGATGCATACCTGGGGAATGCCCGTGATCATCGCTACGCCTTCAGTTGTTGGCCATCCCATCATGCCGTGGACTGAGGATACCACGGCGTTGAATCTTGCCATCCCGTCTCTCCCGAATAGGATGTCATACGTATGATGTGGTTTTTTCATTACAACAAAATCCACATCCTCCGTGCGTGAATAATTCCCATCGGTGAGAGTGACGGGGAAAGATAGGATGCCCAAGGGAGTGTTCATGCTGCCGTCAAACCCTTCCATTGAAGCGTAGACCGTCTCCAGGCGTTCCTTGTCTTCATCGTCGAGCTTGTCGAAGAACTGCCTGTACATCACTGTCGACGATGCGCCATTGTCAACGAGGGTGCGGGAGGTGATGTAGTGCCCCAGCTGGCTTTTAATGACAATGGGGCCTTCTTTGTTTGGGCCTCCCGGCACTCGCGGGAAGCGCACTTCTGCTTCCTTCCATGCGCATGGTTCGGTTATCGGTCTCTTTCTTCCTCTGACCTTACCCTGGACCATGTTGATGCTAATGTCGACGGGCTTTCGTCCGTTACCCCTGTACCTGTTGTCGTTCCTTCCTCCCTTCTTGATAGATGCCACGAGGTGTGCGAGCCTCCCATCCTTGACGAATGTCTCGACGATGTCCCTCAAGGATGTGCACTCCTCAGTGCTATGGCCCTTTGTCCCATGGAAGTCACAAGACTTGCTTTGATCCGCATTGGGTTTCTGTCGGATCGCTGGGGCTTTTGGCCATGGCAGTTTTTCCGTGGCAAATATCTCCGTGACGCTCTTGGTGAGTGGCGTCCAACGGTTTTTCCGGTTCGAAGGGTGCGTGTTGTCCCTTCCGCCAACCAGAGGGCGAGAGCTTGAGGGGGTGTCAAAGTTTATCCTTGACTGCCAAATACCTTGCCGCCTCTTTTTGTTTAGCCGGGCGGTTCTCACATTGTTCTCCCTTGTCCTCTGCGTGTAGAGGTTTGTATTCTGGGGGAGATCTCTTCCCAGCTGTTTCTCCGTTTCGGCAAAGCGTTTGGCTGCCGTCATTATGGCATCCCACGTGGATGGCATGCCGTCTTTACCCGTCAGAGTGCGGATGAGTTCTGGGTATTCAGCGCCCTGAATGAAAGCGGCGCGAACGAGGTCTTCACTGATGTTGCCCAGACTCAGCTTCTTGGAGTTGAAGCGGGTGATGAAGTCCAGTAAGGATTCATCCTCTTCTCTCACACAGTTGAGGATCGTCCACTGCTCCTCAGTGTGCTTCCTCTGTTGACTAAACTGTTGACTGAACTTGTTCTGGAAGTCTGCCCAGTCATAAATGTGGTGGACCGGTAAACGGTCGAACCATGCTCTGGCTGCTCCTACCAGAGTCATCTGGAACATGTAGCACCACGTGGGTTCCGTCCAGTTACTGACGGTTGCCCCCGCAATGAACCTGTTCAGATGGTCATCTGGGTCGGATATACCATCGTATGTGCCAATATTGGACATTTGTTTGGCACTCCTCGGGGCGATTGCTTCTGCAATGTCCCTTGCAAATTTTGACCTTCCTGCGTTTGTGGCAGTAGGTCTAAAGGCCTTGGAGAAGTCACGCGAGCTTTTTTCCGTGACTGGTTGGAATGCTTCCCCAAAATTCCTTTTTGGCTGGGGATCCGTTTCCTTACGCTTCCCTTTCGCCCTATGGCGAGGGTTCGCGTCGGTGTCGGAGTCTTCCCTCTCGGCGTCTGAGTACTCGTACTCACTACTCATGTTGAGGTGCTGGCGAGTACTACCGAATTCCTCAGCTTGTTGGACTGAACGCAAGCGTTCGTCCAACTCAGCCTGAAATTCTCTTTGACGTGCCTCGGCCCATGCCTTCACTTGATCAAGTGTTTGGCGAGGGGCTCGAGTTCGTTTTTCCAGCTGGGCATCAGTGAATCCCAGTGGAATATTTACTCCACTTGCCCCTACATGAGTGACTGGGGTAGTGTTCGTAAAATGTACTTCACTTGCCCCAGCTTGGGTGGCTGGGGTAGTGTTTGTAAACATTGTGTTGCCGGTGTTTACCCCAGTGGCTGGGGTTGTGGTTACCGGAATTTCTCTAGTCATCTTGGAAGTTTTGAAAAACTGGAGAAAGATGTAGTTCTAGCTTTATGCACGGATGGCGCCAATGAAGAAACACTAAGTGACCCCGGGCAGATTATGGGTAATCTGGGGGCTAAGTAATGTTTCCCACGAAGGTTAGGTCCAGCAGAGTAAGTTGTACTTCAAGGAACCTGCAAAACAGACACCGTAAGCTCGTCACTGAGAAGGGGGGGGTTCCTCCTTGTGACCACCCTCCGGCGTGAGAATCAGTCTATATTGCTCTTTAAATATAAAAGTATATGAATACTATTAGAGCAATTATCAAGTAAGTTATACGAGATAGTAGATGATGAAATGATAATACCATTTGCTGTCTTTTATAGCCGAAGGTGGGTTTCCAAGGGGTTTAGCCGGCCCAACACGCTACCAACTGTAACCTATGCACGTGCCCTACCTGTGAGTGGTGGATAGGTAGCGGCTGACACAGAGCAGGCGTGCCGTGCACTCTTCGTCTTCTACCAACTGCAGGCTAGGCACGTGGTCTGGCAGGAGTTGGTGGGCAGGCGGCGGCTATTGGTCACAGTGCTGTGGCGTGCTGTCTGCCACGCTGCTGTCAGTGAGCTGTCGCATTCTTGGTCAGATCTTTTGTCTTTACCTCGTCAGGTATCACGCAAAAGATCCTCCATCATACAGACTGGCCCATTTTGGCGGGAGTTTTCCCCCTCCCGCCTCTGCTCATTCTTTCAGGTGACACTGAATTTGTAAGTGTTAAGCCTTATGCGTGTAGCTATGCTGTGCGGGTAGCCTTCCCTGATGGCTTGTATCCGCAACTGCGGGAACAGGCGGGTTACTTTACCATTGGGAGGCTTTTCCCTGCGTATGCAGCTTGCATACTGCGCGTAGGCTTCTCTGAGCATGGTGGGTCCTGCGGGAGTAGATGGTCTTTGCGCAGACATCCTTGTTCAAGGTGAGTCATGCGGGACCAACTGAGCCCTGCTGGGACCTACCTCTTCAACCTTACAAACCGTCCCACTACTTAATAAGAAAACTACCCACTAAGACAATTAGAAACAACTCAGAAAGTGCAAGAAACAAACCGATGGAACAAAAGATGGTTATGTGGGACTGCATCATGTGTTAGACACGTAACAACCTTAAACAAACTTTCTTCCTTCATGTTATCATGTATTAATTTCAGGTTATTCTCGGTGTTGCGTAATAATTTGTATAAATCATATGCAATATATAGTGTAAAAATGTTACATCAAATATTTGATTCGTTCCATATTTGTTCATTGAGTGGTCCAAACTCCAACAAATTACTTTACAAGGATTGCAACATGTAATTGAGTGAAATCATATGCAGTGGGAAAGCTATAAATATTGTACATATTATAAATATTTGATTAGTTATATTCATTAACGATTTTATTATCAAGTATGGTAATTACTTGAATTATCATCAAGAATATACACATGATTTAGAAGAAAAAATATTATATTTTTCTTTTTAGTTATATGTTGATGTCTCCAACATGTGCTTTTGAAAGTTGATTCAACTTCCTGTTTAATATAAAAAGGTATACATTGAACTTACATGGTGAAATAAATACGTGTATTGAAAATGGTAGTTGTAAAGTATCATCATCACGTTATATCTAACATGCTTTCATGTTATATCTAAGGTGTTCTTCATCTATAATATTAAATGTTTGAAATTAGGGCCGTAAACGAACCAAACATAATCAAACCGGAAATTGTTTATGTTCGCCTGCAAAGCTTTTATCGGACTAGCGGGCAATTCACAAACAGCTAACCAAACAAAATTTCTTGTCCGTGTCCATTTGTTAAGGAAATGAACTTGTTCATGACCAGTTCACGAACACAAACAGATGAACACAAACATGTTTTGTTTGACTTGACTAACCAAAAATGGCCAGTGTCAATAGTTTGGTTTGGCTACCCATATACATATATATATATATATGATGAGTATCATTACAGAATCCTTAAATTATTTAAGAACTTGAAGGAACCATTAAAAACTAATGTTTTATATACGTTTTTTTGTATGATAGTGTTATTTGAGTGTAGTGTTATCATTTTTTATATCAATATTTACGATTAGAATCTTGAAAATTAGTTTTTATACATGTCTATGTTTTTGTTTACACATATGTAAATTTGTTAGTATATAAATTTTACACATATGTAAACTTGTGATTAATATATGTAACCAAAAATTTATATATAAAAGATGATAAAACTACTCTTAAATAATGTTAATATATAAAAAAAAATTAAAAAACGTTTTGTTGTTATGAGTTTCTAAGAGTTCTTAACTTTTGTAGAGTTCTTAAATGATACATATATATATATATATATATATATATTCTTTATAGTTAATAATTTGCTTAATTCTATATGATAAGCAAATTATGTTTATACAATTGAAAAATATTAAAATCCTTTAATGAACAAACATTAACGAACACAATATCAAACATTCTGGAACACAATTGAATGGACATGTCCCCCGTGCATTAAGTTAATCGAACGAAATTCTTTTTTCATGCTTGTTCATATATTAAACGAACTTCCCTTTAAACGGTTCACAAATAGTTAACCAAGTGTTCGAATTTTACAACCCTAGTTTGAATCATAATCGAGACGTAAATCTTAGGGTGTGTCCCTCTTTATCTTAAAAAAGATTGTGTAAAGTTTATTACACTTCCAAGCACCGTTTTAGCTTAACATCTTATATATTCTAATAGATATAATAAAAGGTAAATTGACAAGTGAAGACATACATGAATGCAACATATTTTTCTAATAGCTTCTTAATAGAAAGTTCATAACAAAACCAATTCAACTTATTAGAAAGATATTATAATCGTGACATCATTGACCAAGTTCCTTTCATAATATCTAAGGTAATTTAGGTTGTGATTTATGCTACTTTCAATATCGCATTTAATCTTTGAATAAGTCTATTTATTTGTACACGAAACTTAAAACGATTATGTGTCTTTTTATTCTTTTTAACATAAAGAAAATATATAATAGTTTGTGTATTTATCATAAATTAAAGTCTTTATAGTTTAAAGAAAGGTTGCTTTGATGAAAATTTAGAGGCATTACTTTATTTACAAATAATATTAATAAAACAAATTCTCAAAAGGAACCAAAAGCTTACAAACTAAAAAAAGACAGATGTAGAGGTAGTACTTGTATAACATATAATTAATTTTATTTTAAGTTCAATACTATCATAACCTCAAAACACTTGTACATTATGTTTTTTCTGAATCCAAAATTTAGGAGAGTTAAATGTCTTGGTCCTTTTCAATATGGTGTAATGGTAAGTAACTTGAGTTTTTTACCGGAGATCCAAGTTCAAACCTCACTAACAATACTTTGTAGAGGACATGAGTGGTTCAATGAAGACTGAGATCTTTATGATCTTCAGTTCGATCCTGAGGGCGTCCGGGTTTTACCACCAGTGGGCATTTGGGTGGGTGCGTTTTCCCCGGAAATGGATATAACTTGGATGCGCTTAAGGGCTCCGTGCTGCTGGGTTGGGCCATTTCACACCCCCATCTTAAGCCTAGGAGTGCGACCCATAAGTTGGTATCGTGTTTGTAAATAATTCAAAGTTGCGTTATTTTGCGAGAGACTTATAAAACTTTAAGGATCAAAAGTGTAATTTATATATACATTCAAAAGACGGGAATTATAAAATACCCGTTTAAAGTTGTTAACAAAAGATTACTTGTTTATGTTTTACAAACCACCATATTAAAATTATACAAAATGAATCCAAGCCATCGGATATTGTACTTCGTCATTTCCAAGCTCTAACTTTGTTCACCTGAAAAATGTAATAAAATACGTCAGCAACGAATGCTGGTGAACAAGCTTACGCAAAAATATTTCTTTTACTTTATTACTCCTCGAGACTACGCCTGCCTCGGCCCAACGTGGCTTAGGAATAACAAAGTCAAATAACACATTATAAATATGAGCCTCTACTTTAGGTCACCTCAGCAAACACCGCAGCGTTCGACTTAGTTAAGTACCCGTAAATATACACAACTGTCGTACTCCCTGCAGGAGAGCGTCCTACGACCAAGGGTGGTGCGATCATGCCCATACATCGCATAGTACCACCTATGTAAGGATCCAGACATACGTATACCACAGCCTGAGGGCTAGGTTCATACCCTTTATTTATAACGGTTTTAGGAACACATAGTTCCTTGTTAACAATTTCACAAAACAAGTTGACTCATTTTTAAATAAGTAAAAGTTTGGGGGCGTATTCACCTTCTTGCTTTAGGATCGGCTTCACTCACCGTCCAAGGGTCTTTCCCTTTCTTTATCTCGCACCTGTAGTACGAGTATAAATATTTGTTAGTCGGATACACGATCCGGCTTAAGACCTTTAGTCTTATATCTCAATCCTCGATGAACCTTTAGTTCATTTTCTTTTACTTGAAAACGTTTAGTTTAAAAGTAAATAATAAACCTTTAGTTTATAATAAAAACCCGACGTTTCTTCTTCTCCAAGAAACGTAATCATTTTCTTTATTATTTAAGAATACTCTTTATTCATTAAATAATATTTTCATAACAAAGAATATATACATATATACTACACACATATATACGTATTCATCATATTCCATAATCAATATTTTATTCATTTCTTTGTTATGTTTTCTTTTCTTTTCTTTTATCGAGGTATCGAGTATAACCTCGACTTAAGGCTCAAGCCTTTAATATAATATTGAATTATATTGAATTCGTTATTACGCCTAACCTTAGTGGCGTAAAGAAACCCTAGGGACTCGAGCAGCACTCCAACGCCGCTTATTTCTTAAACAAATCAACGAACGCCAATCTTCAACACACGATGGCACGCTTATCGAGACTCATTGCCATAACGACAAACACCTTCTTGGTATGTGGGTGGAGGGTGGCACAACTTCAAGGAAATGTCAGTACACAAATGAAGGTTCGGGACACGCTTTACGATGAAATATGGCACGTTTATCGAGGTAAGCTAGAGAGAGAGTAGTGAGAAGTGAAAGCTGAGTTGGGATGTTGAAAATGAGCAGCCCTTGGCCGCTATTTATAGACAAAATTTTGGTCCCCATAGCGCTACGCGATAGGTCCCTGGGCAGGCCTATCGCGTATCGCGATATAGACCTGATGACGCAGAGGGGTAGTTCTGCCACGTGTCGACACGTGGCAGTCATCGCCCCACGTGGCAACACGTGGAGACACGTGGCGGCAGTGTTGCCACGTGGTGGCACGCGGCAGCACATGGTGCCACCGTGTGCCACGTGGCACACGTGTCACACTGTGTCAGACTCCCCATCGCTTATCGCGATGGGAGTCTCTTCTGACTCATCGCGTAGCGTGATGGGTCATGAAAATCTTATTTTATTATTAACCCTCAACTTTGGAATTTTGGCAATTTTAGTCCCTATACTTTGGAAAGTGGATACTTTGAACTTGAAATTTTCAAGTTGTTACATCCTCCCCACCTTGAAACAAATCTCGTCCTCGAGATTGCTTTACTCGAACAAGTGGGGGTATTTCTTTCTCATTTCCTATTCAAGTTCCCAAGTATATTCGGGCCCTCTACGCGAGTCCCGTTTTACTTTCATTATTTTCAATGTTCTTTTCTTTAACTTCTTTGTTTTCGAATCTTCAATTTGAATTGGACGTTCTACGAATTTTAAGTTCTCATTTATTTCAAAGTCTTTTAATGGCATAGCCAACGATTCATCGGTCAAACACTTACGCAGATTCGAAACATGGAATACATCGTGCATCCCTTGCATTTCCTCAGGCAGTCGCAACCGGTATGCAACAGTGCCGATTCGTTCGAGTACCTCAAAAGGTCCAACGAATCGAGGACTCAATTTTCCTTTCTTACTGAAGCGAACAACGCCTTTCCAAGCGAGACTTTTAATAACACTTTGTCGCCGACATTGAACTCTAACGACTTACGACGGACATCGGCGTAACTCTTTTGGCGATCACGTGCCGTCTTAAATCGTTTCTCGGATTTGAATAACTTTTTCGGTAGTTTCTTGGACTATCTCAGGTCCAGATAACTGATTATCTCCAATTTCAGACCAACACACGGGCGTTCTACATTTTCTTCCATACAACGCCTCGAACGGTGCGGTTTGAATACTTGCATGATAGCTATTATTGTACGAATATTCCATTAGGGGCAAGTGGTCATCCCAACTTCCACCTAAATCGATCACACAATCGCGGAGCATATCTTCCAACGTTTGAATCGTCCTTTCGCTTTGCCCATCGGTTTGTGGATGATAGGCGGTGCTAAGGTTCAAATTGTACCGAGAGCTTGTTTGAAGCTTTCCAGAAATGAGACATAAAATGACTGTCTCGATCAGATATTATAGACAGCGGTACTCCATGCAAAGAAACAATGGTGTTTACATAAATACGTGCTAATCTATCCATAGAGTACGACTCATTTATGGGTATGAAGTGTGCAGATTTGGTCAAACGATCCACAATTACCCATATTGAATTGTGTTGTCGAGTCGTCTTTGGGAGTTTGGTAATGAAATCCATAGTAATTAACTCCCACTTCCAAACGGGAAGTTCGGGTTGCTGAAGCAATCCCGAAGGTTTTTGATGTTCAGCCTTGACTTTCAAACATGTCAAACATTTCGCCACATGCGAAGAGACATCCCTTTTCATCCCGTTCCACCAATAGTTCTCTTTTAGGTTGTGGTACATCTTATCACTTTCGGGATGCATCATATATTTAGACTTGTGAGCTTCGTTCAAGATTTTCTCACGCAAACCTCCAACGATTGGTACCCAAATCCTATTGCCGAGTCTAAGGATACCGTCATCACCCTTGACTAACGAGTCAATGGTGCCATTGCATTTTTCATCGAAGATTTGGTTTTCTTTTATCGCTTGAGTTTGAGCAGATTTGATTTGTTCAAAAAGGTTAATTTGAAGCTCTAGACGTAGCGCTCGAACTCTTTTTGGTTTCTCGTGCTCTTTACGACTTAAGGGATTGGCCACAACGTTGGCCTTGCCTTCATGATAGACAATCTCGCAATCATAGTCGTTGAGTGTTTTCATCCATCGCTGTTGGCGCATGTTGAGCTCTTTTTGATCGAAAATATGTTTCAATCTCTTATGATCGGTGTACACGGTAAATCTTACTCCGTAGAGATAATGCCTCCAAATCTTTAGTGCAAAGATTATGGCGCCTAACTCTAGATCGTGAGTCGTATAATTCTTTTCATGTACTTTCAGTTGACGAGAGGAGTAAGCGATTACTTTCTTTTGTTGCATTAGTACACATCCCAAACCAGAATGGGACGCATCACTAAAGACCACAAAATCCTCAGTACTTTCTAGCAGAGCCAGTATCGGTGCTTGGGTAAGTTTTTGCTTGAGTATAGCGAACACCTCTTGTTGTTTCGTTCCCCATTCATACTTGATATTCTTACGAGTTAATGAGGTTAAGGGAACAACGATACGAGAGAAGTTTTCGGTGAACCTACGGTAGTAGCCGGCCAAACCTAAGAAACTTCGGATCTCAGTTGGCGACTTCGGAATCTCCCACTTAGAGATAGCTTCAATCTTTGCGGGGTCCACTTGAATACCGTTGACGTTAATGATGTGACCAAGAAATTGCACCTCGTGCAACCAGAACTCGCATTTCGAGAACTTGGCATACAACTTCTCGGCCCTAAGAATTTCAAGCAAAGTACGAAGGTGGACTTCATGATCAGCCTTTGACTTAGAGTAAATAAGTATGTCGTCGATGAAAACGATCACAAATTTATCTAAGTAAGGTTTGCAAATACGGTTCATCATATCCATAAACGCGGCCGGAGCATTAGTAAGTCCAAACGGCATAACCGTGAACTCATAATGTCCATACCTTGTTCGAAAAGCAGTCTTAGGAATGTCCTCAGATTGGACTTTAAGTTGGTGATAGCCGGAACGAAGATCAATTTTTGAAAAGAAGCTAGCACCTTGAAGTTGGTCGAAAAGGTCATCAATTCGAGGAAGTGGATATCGGTTTTTGATTGTGACTTTGTTCAAAGCACGATAATCGATACACATTCGCATGGAACCATCCTTCTTCTTAACAAATAGAATTGGCTCTCCCCAAGGTGACGAACTCGGCCGATTGAAACCTTTCCCTAATAGCTCATCGAGTTGTTTCTTTAACTCCTTCATTTCAGTTGGCGCTAAACGATACAGAGGTTTGGTGATCGGAGCAGTACTGGGAATCAGATCGATCCTAAACTCTACTTCACAATCGGGAGGAATACCAGGAAGTTCATCAGGAAAGACATCAGAAAAGTCAGAAACGATAGGGACGTCTTTGATTTCTTTTGGCTTTGATTCTTCAGTGACGTAGGCCATGAATGCGAGACATCCTTGATTTAAACATTTGTTAGTCCTAATCATAGAGATTATGCTAACTTGGCTAGCATCTTTGTCCCCTTCAATTAGAATCGTTCGTTTATCGGGGGCTTGAAGTTCAACAGTTTTGCTATTGCAGATGATACGAACATGGTTATTGGATAACCAATCCATACCAAGTACAATAACAAAACCAGCCAGACTCATGGGCAATAAACAGATAGGTAACAAATAACCAGCTAAAAGGATTTTTCCGTTTTCAAGAGCTTCTCTTAACAATTTCACCGCTAGCAGTCTCGACGCTCAGAGTTTTATCTAATTTTGTTAATGGTTCGTTTAATAGACTACAGAAACTATAATCTATAAAACTCAAATTCGCACCCGAATCAAATAAAACTCTAGCATAGGTGTCGTTGACTAGAAACGTACCGGTTATGGTTTCTGGCACGTCAGCGGCCCTTTTTGTGTCGAGTACGAAGACTCGAGCGTTTCCTTTCTTATCCTTGCCACTTCCACCCGCACCACCAGCAGCGGGTTTGTTCTTTGGGCACTTAAAACTTAAATGGCCATCTCTTTGCAATTAAAGCAAGTCATTCTCTTCTTCCAGCAATCAACAGCATCGTGACCCGTCCGATTACATGATTCACAAACTTTAGGAGGCGGGGCGAAGTTTCATCGTCCTTTATGATACCTCCTACAAGTCTTGCATTGTGTGGTGTTTGAATTAAATCGGCTTTGGTTCACGCCTTTTCCTTTGAATCTATTATTTCCTCCGCTCGTCCTTCCTTGAGTTGTAGTTGTCGTAACCTTCTTGTCTTCTTCTTTGTTACGAACCATGCCGCCTATCAGATAACCGGCCAACTCCATTGCAGAGTCAACGGTTTGAGGTAAGTGTGACCTTACCATATCGCGGATTTCCCACGGTAATCCCCATATGTATCGTGTGACTTTGCTGGACTCAAGGTTAACCAGCTGGGGAACAAGGCGACAATACTCATGGAATTTGGTATTGTACTCTCGGAGTTTTGTCCCTACGACCTTGAGATTTAGAAATTTCGTTTGAATCTGATCAGTCTCATGCATGGAACAGAACTTGGCCATTAACAAGGCTTTAAACTCTTCCCAACTCAAACCATACATTATATCTCTCCCTTTGCTCATCAACAGAGCATTCCACCACTCCAACACTTCACCCTTGAACATAAGGGCAGAATACTGAATTTTCTCAACATCGGAACATTTACTAGTAATCACGATTGTTTCCATCTCCTCGAGCCACCTCACGATTGTGATGGCCCCTTTGTCACCATGAAACTCTTTCGGTCCTTAGTATTTGAAGTCTTTGAATGAATAACCACTTATCTTGAGTTTCTTGAACTCACGTCTAACTCCGCTGTCGGCGTTAGACTCATGTACACTCTCTTCAACACGAAACGGGTTCGGACGAGATTTTTCGGATTTTAGAGAGGGATGAACGGAAGGATTAGCAGATCGGGAATGTTTGGATTGTCTATATTGAGATCTAAACTCGGATTCTTCCCTAATAGCTTTCTTAATCATCATTTGGATTTTGTTCATGTATTTTTCGGGAATTTCTTCCTCTAACTCGTTTTCGAGGCCTTTCCCCTTGTCTTTCATTTCTTTTTCTTTACGAGCATTCTCGTTATTATTGCTTTGTTCAGACATTTTCTTTTATCTTTTTCAACTTAGGCTGAAAATTTTAACAACGTTTCTTTTATAACACACTTTTTATTTATTATACATTGATATATATATATATATATCACAAGGATATATATATATATATATATTTCATAATACACATATATATATATATATCGTTACAACAATATATATATAGCTGGTCCTATCATTACATAAGAACGTTTTAAAACGTTCTTTATTTATACACATAGCATACAAAACTATTTTACACATATAGCTTCACATCGTATTCCACCATCTTCAATTCTTCAAGAACTTCTTCACTACCTTTGTTAGTTTGTTGCATTTACGAATGAGTGTTTTTCCAACTTTCTTCTTTTTCTTTTCTTCCTCGTCTACCTTCTTTCTCCAGTCGTCGGTCTCATGCAATGCATGATCCAGATGTTCCTCATACGACTGCCGGACTATGTTGGGGTATCCGTATTGCGGAGGTGGTTCGCGATAACCCAGTGTTACCATCTGGTAATGGTTTCTCGACTCAGGATACAGAACATAAGTCTGGTCAGACGCAAGGTAGAGGTATGTCTTGGCGGCTTGATTTTGCTCACGAATTTCATCGGCTTGTTCTTGAATCGAAGGAACTCTCCCTTGAAATGGCGGGAAGCTTGACGAAGCTTGGTTCCTTAGTTGCTCTAGATATTGCACATACGGATCGACGGAACCGTAACTTGGATTTCGGGAAGTGAGTGATCCATTTATTGAGCTTGACATCTCGTTAGGATTCTCAGGATGCTCTTCTTCCATTTCTTCCTCGGACTCCTCCACAGGGTCCTCATCTTCTTCGGGATCCTCTTCTTCATCGGGATCCTCCTCTTCATCGGGTTCTTCTTCCTCTGGTTCATCTTCCTCCACTGGTTGTGCAGTTTCGTTCTCCATTGGGGGCATCTTGAAACTTTCGTAGGGCATTACCCTCATTTTGGGCTTGTGGGACTGCCCTTCGTTATTCTTTGGTTGGGAGCTAACATCATTGAAAGTAGAGCTTCCGGTAAACCATCGACATGGGTCAGAATGGCACTTCATCTAATCGGAGGATGGGCTTTGTGGTTCTTCCTTTATGGGTCGGTTTGAAAGGAAAGTATATGATGGGTGTGCATTTGGGAAATATCCAGTGGGATAATTTTGTGGTTCTTGTGATGGTTGATACATCGGTATGGTTGGTGGATGATAACTGGAGTGTCTTGGTGGTTCAACACTTGGCTTTGGTGGACTATCGGGTATGTCTATCGGGTAATGCCTACTTCCGGGGTAATATAAGGGTTTGGACAAGTCTCGTTCCACGTCTTGATCAAAGAACGCTTCATAATATCCATCGCTCATGTTGTCCTCGGGGTAAGGTTCGGCTATACCGGCTTCCTTGGCCTTGCGAATAAAATTCTCCAAAAGAGCTTTGAATGACATCTAACAATTTTGGGTGGTTTAGAATGTAGAGAGGGATAGAAAGGTTACCAGCCTATCTTATCCTTAAAACAAATAATCAAATAATTTCCTATACTTGGATCGAAGCTGGGGTATTGTTTTATGATACCCAATTCGCTAAGATCGATGGCTCTGATACCAACCTGTCACACCCCCATCTTAGGCCTAGGAGTGCGACCCATAAGTTGGTATCGTATTTGTAAATAATTTAGAGTTGCGTTATTTTGCGGAAGACTTATAAAACTTTAAGGATCGAAAGTGTAATTTATATATACATTCGGACGGGAATTATAAAATACCCGTTTAAAGTTGTTAACAAAAGATTACTTGTTTATGTTTTACAAACCACCATATTAAAATTATACAAAATGAATCTGAGCCATCGGATATTAGTACTTCGTCATTTCCAAGCTCTAACTTTGTTCACCTACAAAATGTAATAAAATACGTCAGCAACGAATGTTGGTGAACACGCTGACGCAAAAATATTTTTTTTACTTTATTACTCCTCGAGACTACGCCTGCCTCGGCCCAACGTGGCTTAGGAATAACAAAGTCAAATAACACATTATAAATATGAGCCTCTACTTTAGGTCACCTCAGCAAACACCGCAGCGTTCGACTTAGTTAAGTACCCGTAAATATACACAACTGTCGTACTCCCTGCAGGAGAGCGTCCTACGACCAAGGGTGGTGCGATCATGCCCATACATCGCATAGTACCACCTATGTAAGGATCCAGACATACGTATACCACAGCCTGAGGGCTAGGTTCATACCCTTTATTTATAACGGTTTTAGGAACACATAGTTCCTTGTTAACAATTTCACAAAACAAGTTGACTCATTTTTAAATAAGTAAAAGTTTGGGGGCGTATTCACCTTCTCGCTTTAGGATCGGCTTCACTCACCGTCCAAGGGTCTTTCCCTTTCTTTATCTCGCACCTGTAGTACGAGTATAAATATTTGTTAGTCGGATACACGATCCGGCTTAAGACCTTTAGTCTTATATCTCAATCCTCGATGAACCTTTAGTTCATTTTCTTTTACTTGAAAACCTTTAGTTTAAAAGTAAATTATAAACCTTTAGTTTATAATAAAAACCCGACGTTTCTTCTTCTCCAAGAAACGTAATCATTTTCTTTATTATTTAAGAATACTCTTTATTCAATAAATAATATTTTCATAACAAAGAATATATACATATATACTTACACACATATATACGTATTCATCATATTCCATAATCAATCTTTTATTCATTTCTTTGTTATGTTTTCTTTTCTTTTCTTTTATCGAGGTATCGAGTATAACCTCGACTTAAGGCTCAAGCCTTTAATATAATATTGAATTATATTGAATTCGTTATTACGCCTAATCTTAGTGGCGTATAGAAACCCTAGGGACTCGAGCAGCACTCCAACACCGCTTCTTTCTCGAACAAATCAACGAACGCCAATCTTCAACACACGATGGCACGCTTATCGAGACTCATTGCCATAACGACAAACACCTTCTTGGTATGTGGGTGGAGGGTGGCACAAACTTCAAGGAAACGTCGGTACACAAATGAAGGTTCGGGACACGCTTTACGATGAAATATGGCACGTTTATTGAGGTAAGCTAGAGAGAGTAGTGAGAAGTGAAAGCTGAGTTGGGATGTTGAAAATGAGCATCCCTTGGCCGCTATTTATAGACAAAATTTTGGTCCCCATAGCGCTACGCGATAGGTCCCTGGGCAGGCCTATCGCGTATCGCGATATAGACCTGATGACGCAGAGGGGTAGTCAGTCACCGCTCCACGTGGCAACACGTGGCGGCAGTGTTGCCACGTGGTGACACGCGGCAGCACATGGTGCCACCGTGTGCCACGTGTCGACACGTGGCAGTCACCGCTCCACGTGGCAACACGTGGCGGCAGTGTTGCCACGTGGTGACATGCGGCAGCACATGGTGCCACCGTGTGCCACGTGTCACACTGTGTCAGACTCCCCATCGCGTATCACGATGGGAGTCTCTTCTGACTCATCGCGTAGCGCGATGGGTCAGGAAAATCATATTTTTATTTTTAACCCTCAACTTTGGAATTTTGGCAATTTTAGTCTCTAGACTTTGGAAAGTTGATACTTTGAACTTGAAATTTTCACGTTGTTACAGGCCAGTTGGCGATGACCTTTTGCCGTTGGGTCACCCCGTACGAAGTATTTAGGCAATTCTGTTCGTTGGTCGCTAAAAAAAAGTATATATATCACATGCAATTAATTAAGCACTAAATACATATGATTGTTTAGTTTTTACAAGTCTGTATTTATAATTGGATTTGTAAAACACAAAAAGATGGCAAAGCTATGATTCATTTCTTGCTAAATTAAAATGTAGAACTAATTACAGGAATGGTTCTTCTGTTTTTGTCAAAAACAATCATTTTGATTTTTGATATGTAACTTTGAAAATGTGTTTGTCAACTTACAATAAGTATGAGCTTTGACATTAACTTATCTATTGGAATTATGTAAAATAACAACTATCTTACCTCTTAGACAAGCAAGATGAACCATTTGTGTAATGTACTCAAAGTAATAATAAAATGACTATTTTACCATGTTAAAGCCACTCTCAAAATCCGATTGTCGGAAATTTGTCCCTTTAACCGTCGATTTTGATTTTGACTATTTTACCATTTTACAAACCACTACCAATTGAGTTTGATATTATTTTTAAAATAATTACATAGAAGGTCTCTCTTGTTTGTAAAAACGATAAAACAGCCGATGTACATAAATTAAACATAAATTTTTACAGGTGTTAACGATAAACATTGTTTTCATAAAAGTTAATAGTTTACCCAAAACTTTTACAAATTGACACTTACAAATCACCAATAGCAACACCACTAGTTTCTAACGACTCCTTCAAATAAACTACTAGCTAAATTCGCTATATAAATATACGCTTGCCTTCCGATCTAGGAAAAATCCTCATATAAGGCCAACACTCGTGAACACTCGTCCGAAAACACGACAGTGCGGTGAGATAAAACTTGTTCAGTTCAATGATCAAACTAGTGAACGGCACCAACTCGCTAGTCTCTCATCATCAGATGGTTTTGCCTAAAACTAAATAATGAGGACATGAATTGAACATGGGTCACATGAAACACAAAAAATATTTATCTACAAATTAAATCTATATATCTATCTATCTAAATGTTTACTAAAAAAATCATATGTATCACTATCTGGTTACTCCCACCATTTCTCAAACCACCAGATTGCTCGATTTGTGATTTAGGTTTCTCATGCTTTTGACCCGAGTTCAGGGGTATGAGTCTCACCAAACCCGATTAATTCTTAAATAAGTTATAACATTTCATTTATTTATGAAACTCTTTCATAATCAAACAATAATTTTCACGATTATGGGTCTCACTAAACCTGGAAACCCTTAAACGAGTTATAACATCTCATTTATTCGTGAAACACTTTTATCATCAAACTCTAGTTTAATTCCTCTCCTTTACATATTCTCCGTCGACAGCTATCATCTTCATCACCGGTTAACTTCGATTACCACCCAACATCATCAACATCCTCTCTCATGCATCAACAACTATTTATGTTCATGTTTGCTCGTTTAAAAAAATCAACATGTTCGTGTTCGTTTATATTCGTTCATTAAAAATCTAAAAAACCTAATAAAAAAAACATAATAAACCAATATATACATACTAAATAAAAACAAAATCACGTTAAAAACAAAATATAAAATAATAAAACAATTAAAAACAAAACTCAAACAACCAGTAGCCTGAAACTAGTAAAATACAGTAAATAAAATGACTACACACTTACGTCATAAACAAAACAATTAATTAATAAACCCATTAATATATCCATAAATTCCAATCGGAATAAAGTTAAAACAAAGAAAAGAAGCTCTCTCTCTCTCTCTCTCTCTCTCTCTCTCTCTCCCACCGACGCCCACACATTCCGGCGACATTTACATCTCCGGCTGACCATCAAAACCCATTTCCCTAAACCCGTCTCCAAACACTCCAATCTTTTGCTTTCACTACAATCTCACCCCATATTAATAATAATATCTTCTTCCAAATCCAATTCCAAGATCCACTCCGATCCAACATCATATTATTATTATTATTCAATACCCACTTCACCAATCGGATCATACCACATTTAATTCCGGATTTAATCTTCGATACCCATCTGGGTTTTTACTGTATTTTCATTACATTATTATTATTATTATTATTCTGTAAATAATTATTATTATTTGTTAGGTGATGAATAGAATACTTAGTTAGGGTTTTGGATAACTGGGTTTGGGATTATGGGGTTTAAAGTGTTAGGAGAGAGTAGAGTTGAGAAACTGAAGAGATCGGTCGGGTACTCGTATGCTCGGTCCGGTAAAATGAAGCTCTGGATGATTAGGGCTACTACTGCCGTCATGTTGTGGACTTGTTTGGTTCAGTTGACTGCATTAGGGGATACTTGGGGACCTATGGTGTTAAAAGGTTGGCCGTCTCATGAATCGGTTTCGGGTAATGCCTTAGATGTTAAGTTGTTGCCGGCTGTTCCCGTTAGAGTTCTTCCGCCCAAGAGTGAGTTTATGTTGCTGCTTGTGTTGTGATGTATTATGATTATTAACATGTTACGTATATCGGATTTTGTGACTTTTTGTGTGGTTAAAGAATCCATGATAATATATTCGATTAGGCTAAAACAGGTTTTGAATCCAAGAAAGTTTGCCTTTTTGTGATTCGTATGTGTCGTGTTTTATGAAACTTGTCGTTCACAGTGTGTTTTGTTCTCCAATATGGTAAAAGTTACATTTTTGTCTATTCGGGACAGTGGAATTATTTTGGTCTACAATTATTTTTTTGTTTTTGTATTGAATTGTTCTTATTGTTTTAAAAGGAAATTAACGTAACTAGTGCGAATCATTTGGTTCTACATTTGCTTTCTTGTTACGAAATCCATTTAGGAGATTTCTACATATGTTAATGCATCCAATGTTTGTTTGTTTGTTTGTCTTTCTATTTATGTTCTGTTTCTATTTTTAATTTGGTTTGCGTGTGTTTTCATGCTGTATGTAGGGGTTTACAAGAACAATGGTTACCTACTGATTTCATGTAATGGAGGACTTAATCAGATGCGATCCGCTGTGAGTGCTTTCAGTATGAAATGAGCCCACACATTAATCTTTTGACTTTATTCGTTTACAAACTAGTAAAATGATTATTATTTTTATTATATTTTCATAATGCAGATATGTGATATGGTTGCAATTGCAAGATACTTGAATGTTACGCTTATAGTTCCTGAGTTGGATAAAACTTCTTTTTGGGCTGATCCAAGGTATACCATTTGCCGAAGTACTATCAGGTTTTAGCATGTAGAATTAAGAGAGTTAATTTATTGTTTTTTGTTTTTTCTAAATTGCAGTGAATTTGAGGATATTTTTGATGTTGATCATTTCATTACGTCTTTGAGAGATGAAGTCCGGATACTCAAACAGCTTCCTATTAGGCTTAAAAAGAAAGTCGAATTAGGAATCCTGCATACCATGCCTCCAGTTAGTTGGTCTGATATTTCGTATTATCACAACCATGTACGTATTTTTTCTCATTTCAATTTTTTTGAATAATATATGTTTATAGTTTTACCTTTTTAGTTTGATAAGTTTCTTCTTTATTTACATGTAGATTCTTCCTTTGATTCAAAGATACAAAGTTTTGCATTTGAATAGAACTGATGCTCGGTTGGCCAATAGCGGTCAACCGGATGATCTCCAGAAGCTGAGGTGTCGAGTAAATTTCAGTGCTTTGAGATTCACTAGTCAAATTGAGGAATTGGGCAGACGGGTTGTGAACCTTTTACGAAAAAATGGGCCTTTTTTAGTGCTTCACCTTCGCTACGAAATGGACATGTTAGCGTTTTCTGGTTGTACTCAAGGTTGCAATGATGAGGAGGTGGAGGAGTTGACCCGAATGAGGTTTGAGTTTGACTATTTTACTTCAAACAGCTCGTGGTGTATAAATATATTCTTTTCTAGAATTTTAACTTTTTTTTTCTTTTTGTAGGTATGCATACCCATGGTGGAAAGAAAAGATCATTAATTCAGATTTGAAAAGAAAAGACGGTTTATGCCCTTTAACTCCTGAAGAAACCGCTCTTGCATTAAGGGCACTTGATGTAGATCCTAACATCCAGATCTACATTGCTGCCGGTGAAATATATGGTGGAGATAGGAGAATGGCTAGTCTTGCATCTGCATATCCAAAGCTGGTAAGTATGCGAAGTCAATGCATTTTTTTTTCTTTTACTTTTTTATCGGGAAATTTATATTATATAATTTGACAACAGGTAAGAAAAGAGACTCTATTGGGACCAGACGACCTTAAATTTTTCCAGAATCACTCGTCACAAATGGCAGCATTGGATTATCTCGTATCACTGGAAAGCGATATTTTTGTCCCTACTTATGATGGAAACATGGCCAAAGTTGTAGAAGGCCACCGCAGGTACCGTTATGCTTACTTTTTCACTACACGTGACAAGATTCGGGGTAGGGGTGGTGTTATTGGTTAAAACAGGTTCGGGTCAAAATGTTTCGAGTCAGATTGGGTTGACCAAGAAATACTTATTTGAGAAATTGACTTACAAACGCCGTATGAGTGTATGCGTCCTCTTAGTCAATTTTTTTTTATTTGACATAAAACACAACCCGATTTGACCCATTTGACCTCTATAAGTAAATGTTTTTTTGATGAAAAAGTTTATAGATTTGGACAATATGCAAACTTTTTTCTTGCATCTTTATGCATTTAGCCAAAAATAGAATGTTTTAAAGTTGTATTATAACAGTTCAAGAATTTTAAATCGCTTTTCCAGATATTTGGGCTTCAAGAAGACGATATTATTGGATAGAAAACTACTTGTTGACCTAATCGACAGATACACGAGTAACTCACTGAGTTGGGACGAGTTCTCGAGTGCTGTCAAGGAAGCCCATGCAAACCGAATGGGGAACCCGACGAATAGATTAGTTATTCCAGACAGACCGAAAGAAGAAGATTACTTTTATGCAAATCCAGAAGAATGCTTGCAGCAGCCTTCAGAGAATGAACCTGTGAATATGATTCAATGAAGTGAAAGACATCATTTTTATCCAACAATTTTCATAAATTTGTACAAGTGCTAGAATGCGGTTTAAGGTATTGAAGAGCGTCTTTCACATGACCGGAAACTAAACTATTAATCTCTTGTTTTTATTGCTATAAACCTATTGTCATTGTCACTGACTATGATTTATGTATAGAAATCCCCTGACATCCCAGGGTCATACCTTTTTATTTATAAATTATAATTGTCTTACAAAGCATATAGGGATCAACAACTCTAAAAAGAGTCGAAACCCTAAAATGCGCGACAAAAGCAACCTTGAGGCGTCAACGAAAATCCTAAACGGGTATGATAGAATCTAAATCTTCGATCGGACAAATCAATGGTTAAAAAATATATATCATAAAATCTCACTTTTTTAGAAGTAACTCATTTGATGCATTGAATTATATAAAAATATATATCATAAAATCTATCACTTTATTTTGAACGACTATTTGGATTATTAACGCCACTGATTTCATATAAAAGAATCTAAATCTTCGAGCGGACAAATCAATGGTTAAAAATTATATATCATAAAATCTATCACTTTTTTTAGAAGTAAATCACTTTATGCAATGAATTATAAAAAATATATATATCATAAAATCTATCACTTTTTTTTGATCGACTATTTGGATTATTGACAGTCACTGATCATCTCCATTCCATTTTTATAAGGAAACCCACCATAGACGAAATATATGAGACTTGAACCTCTTACTTTTTAGTAAGATGGCAACGGATTTACCACTATACCAAACTTAATCTTAATTATCAAATTTGTTTTATTATAAATCAAATAATACTATTGATGTATATAAAATAAACAATTTAAGAGTGATGTGAGCTTGGTTTGTTAGGATTTATGATTTATTCATCGTCTACATAACCATGCAGGGTCGGCTCCGAAAAAGCAAAAGAATTTTAGGTCGAAGGCGAATATTTTTAGGCCTTAAGTAAAATGGATATTTTTTTGGGTTTAAACAATTTAATTTTATACTCCGTATTGGTTTACTTGGTTATAATTTGGGTTGTGTAAAAAAACTTTTATATAAAAATAAGATTAAACATATCTCAAATGCGACTAAACACATAACCTTTTAGTTGAGAGTTATACCCCTTGCCACTAGAACAAGCTAGTGGTTATGTAATTAAGTTTAAACATTATATATACATATTATATTTAATAAAAATACATATAATTTTTTTTTAAATTGGGCCTAGCGTGGTGTCAGGCCTGTGGCCGTCAACTATCCTGCCACCCCTAAGGGCCGGCCCTGTAACCATGCATTAGGGCATACACCAGTGCATCAACATGTACAATGTTAGGGGTTTTAAGTGAAACATAATTATAATTAGAAAAAACAACGATGTTTCAGTGTTTTACTTTGCAAAATTTTAAACTTTTGTTAAACGTACTTACACCCATGAACCATTGAAACACATGATTCATCCATCTTAGGAGTTTTAAATATTTTTGTTTTTTTAGCATAAACGACATGAATGTGTGTTTTTTTATTGGTGGCAGCATTATGTGAGTTGGTTATTCGATTAAATAAACATGTTATTGGGGTGATGGTGAAATGTTTGAATGATGCAACAAAGTGGTATTTTTAAAACACCTAATCATTCTTGTCTATATATTATTATTCTCTTTACAATTGTTAATTCTTTCTTAAATGCCGTCCTAATAATGATGTTTTAGTTTACTAAAATGGATGTATTTGGGTGGGAATATTTCCATTCCGACCAATTACTATGTTAAATCATACTTAGGTTAGTGGCTTTAATGGTGTATGCTTTGGTCAAGTGTTGTTTTAGGTAAATTTTGGAAGATATCAATGAAAAATAAGTAGGATGTATAACATTAAGGAATGGTACTTATATTTTTTTGGTGTTAGTGGATGATTTATGGAAGTAATTTAAGATGTGATTAGGTTTAATGTAAACATCTAGTTCTATTTATATATTTTCGTAAAAACATATTATCAAAAGAGAAATACCACCCTACACGTAATTTATATTATCCATATTAAAATTCAGATTGACAGGTAGAAATTGATGAATTCAAATATGACTCGTCTTTTTTTATTTGGGTTAAGCATATCAATCCTAACTCCTTCAAAAAGTTCTTAATTACTCCTTCAAAAAAAATAAAAGAAATCCCAACTCGAGCATAACTCATACATACTTAAACCAAGTAACCCGAGCATGACTAGTACAACTTGTTTATCTAAACATGCCCAACGAGTGGTTTTACTCTGACAATAAGCCATCTCTTGAGTGTTTTAGGCAAAGAAACCTCAATCCATCAAATAATCAAATAATCATTTTCTTAATCAAATGTATAAAAAATATAAAATCAAACCTCCCTTTTCTTGCATTTTTCATCTCTCATCGTGTCAAAACTTCATAAACATAAAAATAAATAACTTATAGATGATTAAAAAATTGTTGATTAATCCATTTGGAATGCAAAAAAAATTCAAGAAACTGGTTAAAGATTGAATTTTTATTGACACTCCCGGATCTCAAGATATTAAGAGGAGAAACCCATTTATCTAAACATGTCAAATGAGTTTACGAATTATAAGTTATCAGCGAATAGCGAATGATTTTGTTAAAATTTGTCACCCCTAAACTACATTAATTAATCAAAGAGTGTTTTCTACAAGGCTAATATTAATAATCTATCTATCTATCTATATAAATGTATATAAAAAAATCACACGTGTCACTCTCTGATTGCTCTTTACTCCTCTCAAAGTCATTCGATTGATATAATTCGGCAATTTAAAAGATTTGAAAAGTTTATATGCATTTGAATAGGTGATTTTTAACAAAACAATATAAGATACCGTTGACTTATCACCAAGTCATCTTTTAGTTAGATTTTGTTAACATTATTTTTGTTTTAAAACATGCTTTGTATCTATAAAACATAATTTGTCCTACTGACGTGGTTCGTGGTTACAATAATTTAATGGTTCCAAATTTAAATATCATCTTCGGATACTATTAATTTTATGAGTTACTAGGATTATGTTAATAAGCTAATAACAAAATTTGAATTTATAAATATGATTTTTTATGTAATCTAAACACTAATGATACACGCCACCTTAATAATAAAAATAAAAATATAACACAAGTGAGAGGTCGGGGGTTCAAACCTCACTATCACCAACTTATATGGGAGATATGAGGGATGACCCTGGCTTGCCAGGGTTCGAGTCCTGATCTCACCCGGTTTTACCGGCTCCTCGCTGTCGTGCCGTTTGGCGGGCGTGGGGGTCGGGTTTTATCCGGTGAATCCCTCAACAGGTGGACCGCTAGGGGCTCCGTCCGTCCGGACTAGTGGCCAGCTCGAGCTACCTTTAGCCATTGGGGACCGCGTACGGAGTACCCGACGTTACTTAGTTGGCCGTTCAAAAAAAAATGAAAGTTGAGTGTCATTCCATATAAATGTGTGTGATTAATTGATTGTATTATTGGATCACAAAAGCTGACTTTTATAACGGCCATACTTGAACCGTTCAATGTGAAGTTTATAATATGTCAATACATTATAATTTGATTATACTTTATATAAAGTGTTTGGTTAAAAAATTAAAACATGATCTATCAGGTTTAAATCTTAGTACGTTTATATACTTTTCGTGTCTTGTATCCGTTTAATTAGTTGATTTTGTTTAGAATCATGAAAGTTTTGAATGATGTTTGAAAGGAATTTGTATGCATTTCGATTATGTTTAGAATTGTAAAGTTTTGAATGATATTTGGAAGGGATTATTCGTACATTTATGCGTGTGTATCGACTACCTGGGAAGTTAGTTGGCTTCAACTCTTTTAGAGAAAAGTCTGACGTGACAAGTGTAGGACAAATGTGTCGAGTTGATCTAAGCTCGAGACCGACCTCATTCATGAAAGTTTGAAATGAGGCCAGAGTATTAGTCAAATAAAAGGGCATAACTATTGTGTTGCTTATAAATTCTATTATGTGTTTAAAAGTGTACAGTAAACGGGTAGGCTCGATGAGCCAAGCCTCAATGCATTAAGATAAAGAGCCGAGTAAAGCTAAGCCTGAGCCCAACTTGGCTTAACTTAGGTGTGGAAGAAAGGTTTCACTATGCTAGAAACGTAGCAAAATAACGTTTGTTATTCTTTACTGTATACCATCGTATATATTAGTATAACCATATACTCTCTGTAACTCCGTAATCCGTATTATATTATAAGATAGGTATCACATTACCCCTATTGATCTGTGTACCTCTTTTGGCTATCCACCAACATGAGGGGTAAAATTGTGGAATGCAATGATGATGTATAATCAAAGGAGATTGTCATGAAGTGTAACAAAAAAATCAGCTCTTTAATATCTAGCAAAATAACAATGAAATGATGAATAATACAGTTCACCACCCGCACCAAACATATGTGAACAAAATTTAAGGTGAATAAACCACATGTACACAGAAACAAACACAAGAATGATCCTCAACATGTTAAAAGAGGACAATAAATGATTAAATTAGATTGAAATCATTTTACCAACTTTTTACTTTAATTTATGTTTGTCTTCAACCTCTTCAAACCTTTACCACTCTCCTCTTCCCAATTAGTGTTTGCTAATCGCGAATGTACCACCGATTGATCATCAACCGAAGGCGTTTCCTTTTCCTTTTGCAAACATAAAACCGGATGAAGAAACACTAACCGGACCCCGGACAGATTACTGGTAACCTGGGGGTTGGAGAGATGTTTCCCACGAGGGGTTAGACCCTTGGAAGATGGTTCTTCTGATAACCTGCAAAACAGACACCGTGAGCTCGTCACTGAGAAGGGGGGGTTCCTCCTTGTGACCACCCTCCGGCGTGAGAATCAGACTAGATTGCTCTTTAAATATAAAAGTATATTAAGAGATTGCTAGAGCAGATATCAGGTATAATATGATGATAATGTAATAAGATATGATAAGATGAGATGGTCATACCATTTGGGGTATTTATAGCCGAAGGTAGGTTTCCAAGGAGGTATGGCCGGCTGCTACAGTGTTCCTGTTCATCAACAGTAGCCTACGCACGTGCCCTGCTGGTAGTTGGTGGGTAGGTAGCGGCTGATAGTGACCAGGCCTGCTGTATACTATTCCTGTTCCACCAACTGACGGCTACGCACGTGGTATGGCAGTAGTTGGTGAGTAGGCAGCGGCTAATAGTGATACAGTACAGGAGCATGCTGCTCGCCATACTGTATCAGTGAGCTGTCGTATCTCTGATCAGATCTTTCGCCCATACCTCGTCAGGTACAGTAAAAGATCCTTCAGTATACGGACTGGCTTATTTGGGCGGGAGTATTCCCCCTCCCGCCTCTGTGCGGGATTGCTCCCGGCTTGGCTCATTCCTTCAGGTGACACTGATGGAGAGCTAAGTGCCTTGTGCGTGTAGCCATGCTGCGCGGGTGGCCTTCCCTAATGGCTTGTATCCGAGGCTGCGGGGACAGGCGGAGTCCTTCACCATTGGGAGGCATTTCCTGCGGGACCAGCTTGCGTACTGCGCGTAAGGACGTTACGTCTCTGAGCATGGTTGGTCCTGCGGATCCAGTTGGTCTCTGCGCAGACGTCCCTGTTTAAGGTGAGTCTTGCGGGTCCAACTGGGCTCTGCTGGGACCTACCTCTTCAAGTCCCCCCAGTCCAATGTTCTTCTCATGAGTGTTTAATAAAGTGAGGTGAACTTTTGGACTTGAGCAAAGGGTTTTGAAAAGGGTTTTGTAAGGTTTTCCATGGGGATTCTTTCCGCGGAAGTCCTTGTCACTTGCAGAAATGCCCGAGTTTCCTGCTTGGTCTTTGGGTATGATGCGGGTAGGTCTGTAACCTCCTCGCAAGTCAGGAGCATTGAGTCCCAGTTGTATGTATTTTCCATGAGGTTTTGGTAGTTTTGAACATAGTGATCAATTATGTTAAGACCACCAATTCCATCTTGGAGCTTCAAACAACGTAGTTCTCGACGTTCCCGCTATGCGGGGATGTTATTTCCGTTTCCGCAAGCATTGCCCAGAAGATCCTTCTTGGTTTCAATTCCCAGCGGAGCGCTAGGTATGTGAAGGGTTTTGCCTTAACACTGTACCTGTGCTCGTCTTACGGTTACTTTACTTCCAAGGTATTCCTGGCGTCAATTCCCTGCGGGTGCTAGGTATGTGAAGGGTTTTGCCTTTACACTGTACCCGCACCCGTCTTATAGTTACTTGGTTGCCGAGGTACTTGGCTTCAATTCCCTGCGGGTGCTAGGTATGTGAAGGGTTTTGCCTTAACACTGTACCCGCAGCCGTCTTACGGTTATTTGTTTGCCAAGGTTTATTTGGCTTCAATTCCCTGCGGGTGCTAGGTATGTGAAGGGTTTTGCCTTTACACTGTACCCGCATCCGTCTTACGGTTACTTGCTTGCCAAGGGGTAAGGGGTATTTTCCCGCTTACTTTTTAATACTTTCGAATTTTGAATTTTGAAATTCGAAGAGTTGGTGAAAAGATAAACCTCTGAAACGTCGTGCGACGGTTTCTTCTGACTGTGTCAGGACGTGCAGGAAGTTATGGTGACGTGACAGAACATGGTCATTCCAGTCGCTTTTTCAGGCGCGTGGGAGCGATTTTTCGGGCGCGTGGCCGCGAAATTACTGGCACACGTCCTTTCAACAGCTGTTGCCAGCTTGCTTTTTGCCACGTGTCATAGTTTCATTGCACATTTGATTTCTCTCTCCTCCGCATTAAATTCACCGCATTAATTGCGATTACTATATAAAGGGGGAGAGGGTTATTTGCAATTCACACTTTCCACTTTCATCTCTTCTTCTCAAGTAATTTCCGGCGAATTTTTCTGTTCAGTAAAGCATTACCCTGAAATCTCTTTTCGTCTTTCTTCCACCATGTCTTCTCATGATGCTGATGACCAGAAGACTGCTGGCGAATGCCAGTGCTCTCTTCCTGTCGATCTGTACCAGTATATCATCAGGAAGTTCATGCTCGAGTCTCTCGAGCCTGAGTTTCCTGAACCCCACCATACTGTGTACGATGCCCCTAGTGGCAAGATCGGGGTTTATGCTGCATTCTTTGTCTACGGGAACCTTAGGTTTCCGTTGACAAAGTTTGTGTACCGTGTCCTAGAGAGGCACGGTGTGCACCTGACAGAGGTGCACCCCATGGCCATTGCCAAGGTCCGGCACTTTGAGTGGGTGTGCCGGATACTGGGCCTTGAGCCCCTCGTTGATCGCCTGATGACCTTCTATACATGGAGGTGCATCCAAGGGTGGTACACTCTTACAACCCGTATCAAGGGTTTAAAGATTTGTACCACCGAGCGGAGTCTTCGCTCATGGAGAAGAGAGTTCTTCTTCATATCCGCTCGCGCCATCCCCATCGCTATGAAGTTCAAGAATGGCCAGGCGCTTCCGAACCTTCCCGCCCTCAACTACGAGGAGGCGGAATGGTTCTCGAAGATTTCCCGGGTCCAGTCCCCGGTTTTCCGTTTTCCGGAGTCGGCGATGGTGATGTTGGGGATGAGCCGGGTGTGGAAGGCGGCGAATGCGGATAAGGTTCCGATCGTCCTTGAATATGGTTCGAACTCTGTCCCTTATGGTACGTCTTGTTTCATTTTGCTGACTTCGATTTTTACTAACTTTCTTGTTGATTTCAGAGGGGAACGATCTTCAGTCGCTCCTGAACCCGCGGGAGGAAGATGGTCCCGCGCGGATGGGTACTCGTGCTCTGGACGAGAACGAGTTGCCCATCTTAGAGCAGACCGCGGGTCGGTTCGTGGAGGTTTACCCGCCAGGCCAAGAGATCCTGAGCCACCGACGGCCAGGTAAGCCTATCTTCTACCCTGAACCTCTCAATGCTGTGCCTGCTGCTGGAGTTCATGACATTTCTTCTTCTGAGGAATCCGCAGAAGGTCCTCCACTGGTGCGGAAGAAAAAGGCTGCCGTCGGGAAGGGCAAGGAGAAGGTGGCCTCTACGGCCGACCCGGTAGTCCTATCTGACTCGGAGTCAGATAATGCAGAGGTGGCGGGGAAGCCCGGTGGTGAGGAGACCACCGCTCCGGAGGCTGCAGGTGTTACCTCCGGGGAGGCAGCGACGACGACGGTTACCGGTGTCAAGAGGCCGGCTCCATCGGGTTCGCCCCCGCTCGTCCGTGCGTTCAAGCTCAAGAAACCCCGTGAGTACCCCCATAATTCTTGTCTAGATTTGTTTCAAATAAATTTTTCTAACACTTTTGCTTGTGCAGGTGTGGATGTTGACGCATTCCAGGGTGGAGTTGGAGCAAGTATTCCCCCACCAATGACGGTAGGCTCGGTCAGCCTTCCCGAGGCGTCGACCCAGGCGTCTACGCCTGCTTCCGCTGGTTCCAGCCTTCCTGAGGCTGTTCCAGCTGAGAAGGTGTCTCCGCCGGCCGTGAGTGCAATTTTTACAGCATCTTTCACGGAGCCGGCGGTTACTGTTGCTGAGGAGGTGGCGCCAAACATGGCTACCACAGCGGCTGCCACTATACCTGCGCCACCGGCACCGACGGCCGGACCATCAGGTATGCGCCAGGCTTCCCGCCGATCTATGCCACCTTCCCGTCTGCCTGACCTGTTGGATGGATTTCCTTTAGGTTCAGGTGATGGGTTTGGCGGCTATCGGCCTGTTATTGACCCTACAGGTACGTAGGGTTCTTTTTCCCTTATATATTTTTATCATCTTTTCCTAACTGCCTTTGTTTCTTTTGCAGTGTCGGATTCCAATGAAGTGTATGTTCCAAGATGGAACATACGCCGAGGAACAACCCTTCGCACCCCTGTGGAGTGCGTGGACTGGGCTCGCCACGCTGCTCCTCATGGTGCGTTGGGGGAAGCCATGGCTAGCTACCAAGAGGGTAGGCTAACCAATGAGCTTCGGGTTCTCCAGGCCCGAACGCAGCCCCGCGTCGAGCTGCTTTGTCGTGAAAACGACAAGTTAAAAGCAGCTCGCGCCAAAGATATATCTGAAGCGCGGGCTCTTCGGGAGGAGAACCGGCAGTTGGCCGCTGCCGCAGCCGAGAAGGAGAAGGCATTCAAGGCCCTCGAGGTTGAAGTCCAGGCGCGACTCGAGGCCCGCTCCAAGGCTGCCCAAGCTGTGAATGAACAGCTTCGGCTGGCCAAGGAGACTGCGCGAAACTCAACTGAGAGGGCTGCCAAGGCTGAAGCTGTTGTTGAGCCGCTTCGCGAAGAGAATGAGCAGCTTAAATGCAAATTAAAGGCTCTTCAGCATGCTCATGACGCCTTGGCAATGGAAGATGCCAAGAAGCTGCAGGAGATCCTTGACCAGAGGGGGGTGCTTGACCGCACTGAAAGGAAACTCAAAAGCGTCGAAGAGGCTGCCGCCAAGGAAGTTCAACTTGCCAACCTTGATAAAAACGGAGCCGAACGTGCTTACAAAGAAAGTCAAGCTACCCTCCAATGGCTGCTTCGAGAAGCGTTGCCTCAGGTATCTTTATCTTTTTCTTTACGCTTTCCGCTCGTAATTAGAAAATGTTCTAACTTGTATTCTTTTGTAGGTTGCGCGTCGGGTCCTTTCAGAGACCTCTTATGACGATGCGATGAGCGCAGCCCTCAACGCTTCTCATGAGGATGGGGAGAAGACTGGCTTCCTGCTTGGTCTAGGGTTTGCTGAGAGAGGCTTTCCGCCCTCCAACTTCCCTTTATTCAATGTTAATACTGAAGCTGCTTATGACCAAGCTGTGAACCAGTACGCTGCCTTCCCGCATCCAGTGGTGGAGAAGGTGAATGAGGCTGCTGCTGCTGATGATGGGCTAAACATCCTTAAGGCTTTCCTTGGGCAGCCACGCTCAGACGGTGCTGGTCCAAGCGGAGGTGGCCCTGAAGCCTGATCCTGAAGATCTCTTCCCACCGCTAGGATAGACTTAGCTTTGTATAGATTTCTTTTAGGCGGGTAGTTACCCGGCCACTGTATTACATCATTGAAATATTAATCTTTTTGCGTATAAGACTGTTATTTCCTTCTTTGGGTTCCTTGCTTTATAAACTTATGACTTGCATACTTAGTTTAAATTAGCAATTTTCCAAGTGTTCAGAATAAGAACCTTTGAACGTGGTTGATAGTGGGTTAAAGTTTCGCTTCCTCCTTCGTGATTGTGCGGGTAGAACCGTCACTTGCACTTGGTAGGATGGCTAAACTTTAACTTTTATCTAACCTGCGTGCTGGTTTTTCTTACTTTTTTAGGATAAGTTAACCTTTGAACGTGGTTGATAATAGGTGTGAAGTTTTGCTTCCTCTTTCGTGATTGTGCGGGTAGAACCGTCACTTGCACTTAGTAGGATGGCAGAACTTTACCCTTATCTGACCTGCGTGTAGGTTTTTCTCATCTTTTGAGGATAAGTTAACCTTTGAACGTGGTTGATAATAGGTGAAGTTTTGCTTCCTCTTTCGTGATTGTGCGGGTAGAACCGTCACTTGCACTTAGTAGGATGGCAGAACTTTACCCTTATCTGACCTGCGTGTAGGTTTTTCTCATCTTTTTAAGAATTTTGTTTTGAACCGTTCGACGCGCGGTTGTCGATAGGTTAGTGTTCATTTTCCTTTCATGATTCATGCGGATAGACCGGCACTTTCATTTAATGGGATGAACTCTTTCAACTGACCTGCGTGAAGGTTTGTCACGTTATTGGTTCGTGCGGGTAGGACCGCCTTCCCATGCAATGACTTCACGTAATTATGCGGTGAAAACCGGCATATTAGTGTCCAGAAAAGTATAAATGTAAAATCATCAGCTTCGATATTCTTAAAGAGAATCATTTCCATTAGAAGTGGCTCTTGGCCTTCTCTTTACAAATTGGAATTGATTACATGCAAACTGTGTAATTGAACTCCCTTCCATGTTGGGATGGGAGTGCCATCGAGCCGATACGCACCTGGTTCGGGATCTCGTTCTTTACGCAGCATGTAGTCTCGTTTTTGAAGCTGGAATTGGTTCGTGTTTTCCCCAGCTGGGGTTCTATACGCACTCGCCTGCCTAGCTTTTATTTCGCCACGAGGTGCGCGAGCGTCCCATCTCTGACGAATGTTTCGACCATGTCTTTTACGTCTATGCATTCTTCAGTGTTGTGGCCTTTTGTTCTGTGATAGTCACAGTACTTGCTCCGATCAGCATCGTGACGATGCCGGATTACTGGAGGCTTTGGCCATGGGAGCTCCTCAGTAGCAAATATGTCAGTGACGCTTTTGGTAAGTGGCGTCCATCTGGAGTTCCGGTGCGGCTTTACATTATCCCTTTCACCCAATCGGTGCTGTAAGCCGGATGAGGTGTCAAAGTTTACCCTTGACTGCCAAATGCCTTGCTTCCGTTTTTTGTTCAATCGGGCGGTGAGGACGTTGTCCTCTCTCGTCCTCTGGGTGTAAAGGTTTGTGTTCTGCGGAAGGTCTCTACCCAGTTGCTTCTCCGTTTCCGCATAGCGTTTGGCTGCTGTCACTTTATTAAACACTCATGAGAAGAACATTGGACTGGGGGGACTTGAAGAGGTAGGTCCCAGCAGAGCCCAGTTGGACCCGCAAGACTCACCTTAAACAGGGACGTCTGCGCAGAGACCAACTGGATCCGCAGGACCAACCATGCTCAGAGACGTAACGTCCTTACGCGCAGTACGCAAGCTGGTCCCGCAGGAAATGCCTCCCAATGGTGAAGGACTCCGCCTGTCCCCGCAGCCTCGGATACAAGCCATTAGGGAAGGCCACCCGCGCAGCATGGCTACACGCACAAGGCACTTAGCTCTCCATCAGTGTCACCTGAAGGAATGAGCCAAGCCGGGAGCAATCCCGCACAGAGGCGGGAGGGGGAATACTCCCGCCCAAATAAGCCAGTCCGTATACTGAAGGATCTTTTACTGTACCTGACGAGGTATGGGCGAAAGATCTGATCAGAGATACGACAGCTCACTGATACAGTATGGCGAGCAGCATGCTCCTGTACTGTATCACTATTAGCCGCTGCCTACTCACCAACTACTGCCATACCACGTGCGTAGCCGTCAGTTGGTGGAACAGGAATAGTATACAGCAGGCCTGGTCACTATCAGCCGCTACCTACCCACCAACTACCAGCAGGGCACGTGCGTAGGCTACTGTTGATGAACAGGAACACTGTAGCAGCCGGCCATACCTCCTTGGAAACCTACCTTCGGCTATAAATACCCCAAATGGTATGACCATCTCATCTTATCATATCTTATTACATTATCATCATATTATACCTGATATCTGCTCTAGCAATCTCTTAATATACTTTTATATTTAAAGAGCAATCTAGTCTGATTCTCACGCCGGAGGGTGGTCACAAGGAGGAACCCCCCCTTCTCAGTGACGAGCTCACGGTGTCTGTTTTGCAGGTTATCAGAAGAACCATCTTCCAAGGGTCTAACCCCTCGTGGGAAACATCTCTCCAACCCCCAGGTTACCAGTAATCTGTCCGGGGTCCGGTTAGTGTTTCTTCACCGGACTAAATAATAAGTTTAATAATTTACAAAGCTTCATTAGAGTAATTAAAGTACTAAGTACCTTGAGATCATCGTTCGGTGAGGAATCAAGTGCACTAGTGTTTGATCTCTTTCCAAGATCAATTTGTACCGAGATGTTGGCGTGTGATAAATCCAAACCCGACCTTGTTAGTGCTTCCGTTATAGCACTGGTCAATCTGTTTTTGAGTAAAAATAATTAGCCTGGTATGAGTCAAACGGGTCGAAATTGACCTGAAATCTTTGTATATATTCTTTTTATAACTCTTATTATATCTGTCAAACACTATGCATAAATACAATAACTCCACTAAAGTAAATTTTATTAGTAATTTAATAACACATTTTGAGTTATCATTTTTTTAAAATATTACTAGAACTAATTACATGGTTTACTCATACTACGAATGCGGTATATAATTTTAAAAATTACACCTTTAGTCCAATGATTTTTACAAAAGTAACACCAATGTTTACAGGTCAGCCCAACTTGACATGTATTAAAGGTTTGTGGCTTTAACTAGTTACCCGACCGTTAAGTGCATATGGTAAAGACTCTTACCCTTGCGAGTAGATGGTTGAAATGCTAATAGTACCACTTTCAATGACCAGTTCTTGATCTTTCAACTTCTCACTTGCGATAGTGCAGTCAGTTTTACACGATCTGCTATGCGATAACCCAGGTTGACCCTGTCGGCCCGTATCAGGAATCGGAGATGGTTCATTTGTTGGTTGACTGGTTTCCTTAGTACAATCTAACAGGTTTTGTCTCACTGGATGTCCCGGTTCATCAACAAAGATGTCAGATTGTCGGTTATTCTGTTAAAAACAAGTCAGAAAAGATGTACATTATTTGGATGGTGGGAATCAACTTATAATTTAAGACTTATAAGGTATATATAGATGTGTGAACTTACCAATGGCACTGTTTTTTGGGTCCACCTATGAGATGAATCCTCATAGTTATGCACCTTTTCTTGTAGAAACTGAATGTATTCAATAACCTAAAAAAAACTTCAGAAGATCAAATTTGTTGGTGTTGATTTATAAAATTTGGTCACAAAATAGAAAACATGTCTGTCTAGTACAATACCTCTAACAAAAAGGATGCCTTGTCTCTCTTTTGATCACCATGTGGGATGATTCCTCTCAACTTCGAAAATCTGAACAAGGATTAAAGAATTTTCAGTTGAAAGTTATATATCTTTAAAAGAGTAATTTGTGATAAGATGGACGGGTTGGGTTGACCTGTAAGCACTTTTGTTAGTCTATTTTTAACTTTTAACTAATACTTAATGCATTAATAATTACAAGATCATTAATTATTACAAATTTACAATAAAAGTATGAATCTTTGATTAAACTTTTAAGCAAGTTGTATACATTCAATTGACTAAGGGTAATTAACATTTAACAACCAAGATAATATAACTTTGTAATCATATTTGGCACACTAATATTTATATTAAAATTGAAAGTGTTGATTAAAGTGTTTTACATCACAACATGACATGTTTGACTCACTAGTTTTGGCACTTCTAATTTAATGAATTCATGTGAACAATTGAGGTTAGACAAACATACCTATCATTGATTTTGGTTCTTCTACGCTGTTCTGTAGCAGAATGCTTTGAACGCGAACTGCTGGACTTTCGATCAGGATTTGCAGAATCAACTTTAACTGATACACTGCCTGCCAATATAAAGATGAATTTGCAGTTTTGAACTACCACAGGTTAGGATATCATCTAAGACATTCATATATGTATGTATGTATATATGGTGAGAGAGTGAGAGATATGGACCTTTATGGTGAAAGGAATGTTCTTTCTTGATAATAAACTCTTCATCAATGTCTTCATCTTCTTGAACACTCTTAGAAAATTTCACCATATCAGAAAAATACCGATTCTTATTCGAAGATGACGGGCTGCAAAGTTACATAAAGAATGACCGTTAATTTGGCATTAACTAACAAAGTAGTCAAGAGTTTATAAAAGATATAGGATATGACTAACTGAGAGGTTGAGAGAGAACTAAAGGCTGTGCTTGGATTATTATTATTGATGGATGATGACTGTGAGGATGTCATCCATGTCACTCCAATCTTCATCACCCCATCTATAAAACACATGTAACAAATAATCTATCTAAATTTTCACAAATAGTGTTCGTGTTTCATTACTTTAAAACTGTAAACTTATTACCTCTGGTGGTATGACTAGATCTTGCAATATTCTCCTTCCTTGTCTTTCCCTTGGAGTCTTCCCATATCATGAAACCGGTATCGGCTCCTCTGTAAGAAGTGCAGTTTGAATATTCATCATTGGTATTGCTACTGCTTGATTGCGCAGCGGAAATTATAACTCCCTCAGGCTTTGCTACCTTTTGGCTTTGAGTTTTGTTCATATGTGAAAAGCTAGGAAGAATGTGTTCCACCATACTTGGTGGAGTTGACTTTTCGATGTAGTTTCCTTCTTTGTACACATCTTTCCTTACTTGTTCTAGTGGTTGCAAGAAGTCATGAGTTTTAAGATAATCACCTGGAATCAAAATATGTATGTATATAAAACATCACATTGTGAACGGTTATTCATTCGATTTGTAATCTACCGAAGATTGTCATGAAATATACGTATTTTAGAACTAATGGTGTTCTCTAACAACATTCAAAACTGAGAAATTGGGCACACAATTAATACAATTGTTTCTAGAAATAGGATATTCCTTTGTGTATATATATTGACCTGTAAGCGCGTTTTATCTCCTAATAGAATTATAAATAATGTATTCACTATATTTTACGGTGAATAAAATCGTTTTTTTTTTATGTTAATGGCGAGGTGAAGAAAATAGTGATCATATATTTGATAATCTCATTTAGAGACTTAAAGTCACTCATATCAAGATAATTCCTTGTATGTGATGTTTTATTATAATCTATAATTATTTGTTCTTTAATATATAGAAAGGACAAAAACCGCAAAATTGTTTTATTTTTCGCTCTTTCATCCTCCCTTCTCTCTTGGACCTTTCTATAGAACATCTTCTAAGTTCTAACCAATTGTCAGTTCTAGTGAAAACAAACATGTGTATGTAAAAATCATAAAACACACAATATGTGCATTGAATGTAAATTGGCATAACTTTAATAATAAACACGAAAAAAAAACATGTTCCACAAAATGGAAACTTGCATCTAAAATTGTAAATTATAAACTACGCAAACAACGATTTCAAGAAAACATTTAAACATATTGATAAACACATATGCATGTAATATAATGAAAGCTAGTATATTTTGCAGTAAACCCCAACACGAAAATGGTATATGCAGCACAATATGTTAACGAATATAATTAAAGTCATACATACATACAAACATTATACATGGATTGTAAAGTTACTCTAGTTCACAGTTTTAACTTCAGAAAAACCTGTACACATGCATGTAAATGTTGCATCTTTATTTTTGTTAAAATAGGATTTTTTTTTTTTTGGTAAAAAAAAGGTTATATGGGATTGGTTGTACGGACTAAACTAGTGATGTGTGATTGGACAGTAAGAAAACTGGAAAGCAGAATTGAAGTTGGAAACACATGATCATTATACAAACATCTGAAAGCCTGCCTGCTGACTTAAGTTTTTAACTTTTTATCCCTCCACGGGTGGGGGTTGGGTTACGGCTAAAAATCCAAATATTATGGCATGCTCAAACCGTGTGCCGGACCCACAGTTTCATTCATTTGAGGGTAGTCACGGGTACCACCTAACTCTTCTTGTGGGTCCTTTTCCTTTTACTTGTGTGGATATATAATCAGATATCATATCATGTCATCCAATTTTTATTATTTACACTTTAACGTATACAATATTTGTATTTGTGCTTAGGAAATTATGTGCTAATGTGTAGTTTACTATTACGTCACTTTGTTATCATTTTTTTTTGATGTTGGTACATATATTATTATATGTTGTTGATTTTAGAGTCGTGGGTCTCTCTTGTATCAACATATGTATCCTTATGTATAGAGATCATAATGCATCGGTTTACGTAAATCTTACATTCCTCAGACCCTACTAATAACGTTTGTTATTTATGAAATTTACTGGATACGTTTATTGTTGTATATAATATTTATATATCAAACATAACTAACCTTAATCACGCATAGCTTACACAAAGTATCAAACACAGTGGTAACATTACCAATCAAAACGTCACTTAAGTGTCCGCTTATCCTATAATGACCAATATAATATCTTAAATCAATTAAATTTTCGTAAATGACATTGACTGATACATGTTGGACGTCTATGTTTATTTGTCTTTTTTATTTTCTTGTCAAAATAATACATTAATATTTTTAAATAACATAAAATTGGGTAAACATCCATTTTGAGTTTTTTAATATAAAAATTTACAAAATTATCCTTTTATTAAATTGTGGAAAGATAAGTCTTTTATGGGCCCTCAATAAATATTATATGTCAATTTAGAAAAATACCAACCAACCAAAATATGCACGTGATCTGAAACGTAAATCACAAATTCAGTTTCTTTTCACAAAAATAAAGGTTTTGACCACACTTATAGCTTAAACTTTGTGTACGCAAAACATCATTTGAATCGGTTATCCCTTGCCAGCGTAATCAAGAATTGTCAGCGTAATCGAGAAGTGACATCAAAAGCATGATTTTTTACGTAAAAGAAGTTAAAAGGTGTGACATACGGTTTTTGGGTCGCAAGTCATCTTGATTATCTAGTAACTTAAATTAACAATGATATATATTTTTAAAAAAATATAGACAATTAAAATAGTTTTATTTGTGAAAATGACCATTTAGTGATACTACATTAACATAACTCAATAATTGCCCTTTATATTTTATTTTAATAAAAACAAATTAAACAAATTTCAATTAATATATATTGTCATAGGAATTAATATAAATTCTCATGGGTTGTCAGTTTAAACCCTGAGCACACATAGGTTTTCGTCTCACCGTGTGTCACGCCAGAGAGTTATGCTCTTGTGATGGCACAACGGCTGCCAAGTGGCAGTCGGAGGCATCGTTTTCCGGGGGAACGTCCTGGCCAAACTCTGACGCTAGCGTGCGTCCGGTTAAGACAACATAGTCTGGCCAGAATGAGACAGCGGGACTCTCTAAATTTAAAAGTATAGCAGCCTAAATACAACAAAATAGTCGTTCTAAAAACCTTACGAACTATTTCCTTTACAACACAAAACACCTAATATTGTATTTAAAAACAACTAAAGGATATAAATAATTAAATAGAAAAAAAAGTTGAATTACCTGTAACGCTGGGGGTTGGATCTTGGTGAGCAAGTGAATAAAGTGAGAGAAAGTCATGTGTGGGCTTGACACCTGCAAATTCAACATCACACAAACACACATACATAAATGATAAACCTGTTAAAATCTTCTCACACGCGCCACTCCACGCGCAACCAACCGTTTTAATTCGTACGGTTAATTGTTATCTCTGATAATAATAATAATAATAATATAGTAAGTACCTGGGGCTCCACAAGGACGTGGTTGAGAAAACTTCATATTTTCTTTCCGGATCCAATTAATAACGCCAAATTGCTGCTATTGATTTAAATATTAATCAACGGTTAGATCGCGGGAAATATATACTCAGATTCACATATTCAAATTAGCTTATTAGATTCAATTTCCAGATCTAATTAAAATTAGACGAGTTCGCACGTATACTTACTTCCACACCTCAATTCTGTTAGATGCAATAGATTCCGGTAAAAATTCAATAACAGAGTCTGTTATAACAGAATTACCAACTTTCCAACACTAAACAATTCATATAATAACAATTTCCAGATCTAATTAGTATCAGCAAAATTAGAGCAATTCGGTTACAAAAATATCTTCTGTGAGCTCAATTCTGTTAGATGCCATAGATTTCAATAACAGAAACACTAAACAGTTGATAATATAGCAGAATTCGGTTGCGAAAATATCGAGTAATTATATACAGATCGATTGATTGATGCGTACCGCAGAATTTAGCGAAATTCAGCTTGCTCTTTAAGAATTCAAATCTCAATCTCAGATGTGTTAATAACAAATGGAGTACTTGAATTTGATAATTGAGTTATGAAGCTAAATTAACAAGTGTGATAAAGATGGATGGTTACTCTCTCTCTCACACGTACACACAAACAAACTGTGTGTGTGCTTTTGATGAAGAGAATGAAGAAATGGTTCGTAAACGGTCTCCGTTGAGTCTTTTATATGTGGAAGACGGAGATGTAACGCCGTTTTACTGCTCACGTCATTTGTTTATTTAGTTTATTTTTTATAACTAAAGGTTTTGGATTTACTATAAGTTTAGTAGCGTGATTTGTATTTAAAACGGGATCAAGGTTAATTTTGTTAATATATATTCTATGTAAAGTAGCACGATTCTTTTGAGTTTTGATTATCTAGTTTTAACTATTAAATTGTGATTTTAATAACTTATTATCATAACTTTTGTCAAACATATGCTACTATTATTGACATTTTAATACATGGAAAAACCAATTTTGTTATTAAATAATTTTAAGTTTTTAACTTTTACAATTAGATAACATCCAGGTCATCGTAACCGGGAACACTCACACGCCCCTTCCCTTAAGCGGGGACTGCATAATGTGTCATATTTAACAAGCGTAAATAATCATTCTAAATGTTTTAATAGTATAAGAAATAGTTACGTTAAAAAAGTAGTAGCTTTTAAAGATTTACTGGATAAACTTAAATCGTTATGAACGGCCTTCATCTAAACGATGATTTTTTAGGGTTTTCGATATATTTAGATTTATTACTGAATTTGCAAGTTGTTGATGGATACATATGCATTATTAAGTAAATGTAGTGGTTTTTTTGTGTAATTTCAAATTGGAAATAGAGGAAAGAATGTGAACTTTAACTAGTTAGCAAGTCTCAGGTCATGTTCGAAACCAGGTTTTATGCCCACCTCTACAAGAAGTCAATAGAAGATCCTTCAAGTTGTAAATGTGGTGGTTTTTTTGTGTAATTTTAGATTAAAAATAAATAAAAGAATATGAACTTTGACTAGTTAGCAAGTCTCAAGTCATGTATGAAATCAGTGTGACATTCGTCAATTTCGGGTCTCATTTTATGTTCGTTTTTTTTGTAAGCATTTTGTAACATGTCGATTTCGTTTTTTTATTGATGTTATAACTCTAGCGTGTGTGGGGTATTGTCAAATACAATTATTTATAATTTATAAGCTCGGTTAAGTAAACGTTAAGGACTAAAGTGGATTTCTTTAAAGTTATACAAGTTTTAAACCTTTATAAACTAAATACCAAACATGAGGGGCCAAACTTAAACATTTATTAAACACCTATATAAGCAACAAACCCTAACCCTAACTTTATATTTTCAGCCGCCACCCACCCTCCAGCCGTTTTCCGGCGACACCGTTTTCCGGCGACACCAAAACACCACCACCGATCTCCGGCTATCCCCTATACCTCACCTCCCTCAACCCGACACCATCAATCTTCTTCCCTCGACCTTCCGGCAGCCGCCTCTGGCAGCCGGAGCAGCAGTCCGGCGACCCCACGGCCACCAGCCTCTCTCTATCTCTCCGGCGCTCTCCCTCTCTGTCTCACTTTCTCTCTCCGACGCTCTCTCTCGCTGCCTCGCTCTCTCTCCCCACGGTTCTCTCTCTATCTCTCTATCTTTCTCCGTCGGCTCTCTCTCACTCTCCGTCTCTCTCTCTGCTCTCTTTCTCTCTTGCGCCATCTCTCTCACTGCTATCTCTCCCTCTCCGGCTGTCGTCTTCAAATCTCCGGCAATTTCGACTCGTAAACTTATATAGGTACAATTTAATTCGGGTTTTGTTATTATTAATTTTCATGTCGATTGTCGGGTTTAAATTGTTAATAAACGGATATATTGTTTGGTTATATACTTTGAAACGAGTTGGATTGGATATGATGTTGTTTTGATTTGGGAAAACTGGTTTTGTCGGCAAACTTAAACAAATCGGGTTTGGTTAGTTAAGACGGAATACACTCAGGTTACTAACCACTTAAAAATCGGTCTTGGATTTATGTTTAAAAATAAATATATATAATTGTTATATTATTATTTTAGGTTTAATTCATATTGTTACTATTATATATTACTATCACTATTATTATTATAATTAGATATATATATATATATATATATATATAATATATATAAAAGACTCATTTTTTTTAAGTTATTAATACTATTACAATTATTATTATTAGTATTAGTATTATTGTTAATGTTATTGTTATTATAAATATTAAAGTTGTTAATATTATTCTTAAAGATCATATTATTGTTATTTATTAAAATTATATTTCTTATCATTTATTATTAGCAACAATATTATTATATTTATTTTGTGAACTCGTTTAGAACTCGAACCGACATCGAGAATAGTATCATTATTTATTATCGATATTATTTACTATTATTATTATTTTTACCAACAACACTTTAATTAATACCAAGGCTTTTATCCTATAACTATTCTTACTTGTATTATTAATAATAATTAATGTTACATATACTATACTCTATTAGTATTAGTAATAATAATTATTGTTATTATTATTATCATCTTTATCTTATACATATCTATATATATATATATAACATATCTTTTTAGAATTATTATTATCATTACTATCATTATCATTAGTAATTTTATTATAAACTTTATTATCAATTCATTTTTATAAAACCGAACTCTTAATTTAAACCCGTCTCGTTTCTATTTACTATTGGTTTAGTTATTTAAAGCCCAATAAAATAATATTATTTCCATATTAATTATCATTTAAGTGCGAGTCCCTAATCATTAACAAATTAACCGGTAATCCGATTAACAACCTAACCTTCACGTCCAATGTTCCAATTTAGTTTCATTATAGTTTCAAGTTCATTAGTATATATTACATTATTTATTTTAGCTAAGGTGTTTATCGTTTCAAGTCGGATCTGTTCGTTTACCGTTCGAGCTTCATTTATTTATCTATTTATTTCTCGGTTCCTCAATCGAGGTGAGTAACTTCATACCCCGTTTTCTATCTTTTGTTTTGGGGGTGACATTTCATACTTATTAAACTAAATGCTTTAATTACTTGAATCTTTAAACCCACAAACTTGATTGTATACATTTACATGAATAATTGCTTGATTTGGTGTCCTATGCTTACATGCTTATATGCTTATGTGTTTATCGGTTTTGGATGGTGAAACTATAAATCCTATACCATTTGGCAACCCCTCATGGCAAGGTGTTGTTAACGTAATGCAATTAACGATAACTATAAAATCATAGAATAGCTAGGTGGTGCTAATGTGTTTAGAATTGTCATAAAATCCTAGATAGCTAGGTGGTGCTAATGTGTTTAGCAATTGTCATAAAATCCTAGATAGCTAGGTGGTGCTAATGTGTTTAGCAATTGTCAATTTATCCAACTCTAGTGCTTTTATTCATTGTTTTGTATACAAGTATTGTGGCTTCTTATTACTATATATTTATATGCTCAAACTTATGAATTGCTGACCAACCTTTGTGTTGACAAACTTTATTTTATGAAATGTTACAGGTTTGACTTTTGTTGACTTGAGGACTTGACGAAAAACGTTACCAAGACCATTAGGGTATTAGTAAAACGAACAATATAAATGTTACTTGTATTCAATTTGTTTGTGTGGACGATTTTATTTGTTGAAATAAAAAAGAGTTGATTAAATATTGTCACTTTAAATAGTGTCTTGTGTGTTTGTCCAATCACGTTGCACCCCGGCATGTTCCGCCGCCTTTGGTCGGGGTGTGACAGATTGGTATCAGAGCCACAAGACTATAGGATAGGTGGTTAGACATAACGACCTAGTATAGTCTTTACTTTAGGTTCCTTATACGTGTTGCCTATACGTGTTTACCCTACTTGATTGTTCAATACACTTGTTTATTTATATACTTATTTATTTTATCAAATAATAAATATACACATACACACTTTCATAGTACTCCAAGGTATCCTTACCTTAAAACGCAAAATCATTAGTTTTTATTGTGTTTTATGGATCACGAGCTTAACTTGGATCCCGTTGTTTCAAATCTCCTTAAAGATCGTCTTATATGAGATGACCACTTTAAGTAGTCGAATGCGAGCGTTCCGCCCACCATCCTAATTTTCGGTGTTAAGACAATAGAACTACGGTGATTTCGTGGACTAGTATTTTGACATTACGTTGTATTCTGATTTATTATTTTTGCTAAAATCGTTATTTGAGTCGAAGACATGAAAAAGATGCGGTGGTACGTGCACACGTTTAGACTCCAACATGTATTTTTGTAATAAAGGTTTTTAGTGTCGGAATATCAAGTCATGGTGGTTCATGCATGATTTTTCCGCCTTAAAATCTTAAAATAATATTATTACACTTCAAGAATTTAAACCATTTTTCCTTTATTTTGTTATAAATTCTAATCCCAAGTCTTCATTTATAAATGTTATATATTTTATATATATATATATCTCAATTTTATATGGTAAAGTTTTACACCAATTTTCTCATTTTGATTTCACATGGATTTTTTTATTGCAAATTTCGTTCATTAAAATCCCTTCGTTATAAAAAAATAAATATATGTATATATAAAGTTTGATCTATTCATAATACCATTTATTTTCATTAAGACAATTTACAAACAAAAATCTTATTATATAAATTTCATCATGCAATCTTTGGTTCATTATAAATTTTTGCAAATAAAAATTTACATCATACGATTTCCGCGTTTTAAAATTTTTGTGATAGTTTTGCCATGATTTTTCAAGAAAGTCACAAACTTATAGCTTGTAATCTTCTTGAAACTCTCATGCAAAACTTCATAGAAATTTTACTTTATAGACCAAAAAAAAATCGTTTACTTGTAATTTCTCGATTTACAATGCCGGTCATTTTAACTCACCATGATATTCTTCATTACACGATATTAAATAACGAACTTGGTAAAAAAAATTCATTACGCAACTTTGTATTCCCAAAAACGACATTCATCATTTAATATTGAGACTTCATAACAAATTTTAACATTCAATTCACGTATTTTAAATTTCCTCATAAGCAAAATAATAATAATAATTATTATTATTTTAATTTTTATAAAAAAAAATCGTGTGATTCACATGCTCGGATCTCAAAAAAAAATTCTATTTATATAATATAAATATTAACTTGTAATTTTTATTATCAAAATTTTCGTGGATGCTTCAAACATTATTTATAAATTATGATATTTTCAATTTAATACATATTATTAGTAAAAAAAAATCTCTTTATATGCAACCACGAGCTTCCAAACACCCGTATCTCATCTCATACTACCATCCTAAATCAAACCATCCTTACATTTCAAAAGTTTCCCGCGCACTCAAATATTTCCTCAATATAAACGAAACCTAACACATCAACGTTATACCCTCACCTACTCAAACCCCATGCAAAATTCAAGATGCACAACATTAACCCAACAAAAAGCTTTAAATACCGACGACACCTTTACGCCACGAACACCTATCAAACTCACTATCCAAATACTTCAAAGACACCGACAAACACACCCACAAAATACCTTGAACATACAATAAACAAAGCTTACCCAACTATGACTCAAAACCCTTCGACCCGTGCTACGTCGAGTCACAAACCATATCGCCACAATGTTTCCCCATCCAACCATAGAGTTTGATATCAAAATAGCAACCCAAACAATCCTTACAAAATACATGTATAAAGCAAATCTCAACCCAAACTAGCCTAGATCAAAATTATCCAATCCATCAATTTACCCGAGCTCAAATAAGCCAAACTTCACCTATTAGACCAACCACTACTCACACAAACATCCAAGCCTAAACCACTCAAAAGACCTAAACTCAACAAACCCCATCGATTCAATTCAAGAAAACCCAACTACTCAAGCCTACCTAAACACCCTCACTTACTACTAAATTTCCAACCCATTCACCGTACGAAGCCTAAGACCCCTCCCTACGCATGCAAGCTTCGTTTTTCCCTAAATTTTTATTTATTTATATATATACAACTAGTGTAATTATAACAACCTCATGTGTTCAAATAATCACTTATAGATTATAAACTCTTTCAAGATTAACAGTTTACATGTTATCTCCATATTTTATAAATTATCTTTGTAAAATGTAATATTGTCATGACAACAAAATTTGATTATGAGGATTTGCTTTAAAAGATTATTAAATGATTATATGTGTGATTTCAAAAATTATAAATATTGTCACCTAAGGTGATAAATCTCATAAAGACTTTATAAATTTGAGGTTTCATTTTGAATGATGAATGCGGATTTATTTAGTAATAAAATACAACTTTCACCATAGTGCATAAACTCAATGACCATGGCTTTGCAAATCTTTTGGGACGCGTTTATAAATATCTATTATTGTTACACAAATTTTTGCTCAATAACGATTTACGCGACTATTACCTCTTATTATCGCAAGCATCATCACTTTATATAATTTATTTTCATCACAATAACTCTATGTATACAAACTACAAACTGGACTTACAAGATTTACATTTGATAATGATCAAAACGTTTCTTACGCTACGCGATTTACATATTTCGTCATTTATTCGAGTCTCACTGTTATTGCGACTTTCTTTTCCATTGATGAGATGTTTCGATGGTAAATTTATGCACATGAGATTTTCATTTTATGTCTAGTTTATTCATGAGCAAATCTAAACTATTCAATAACAATCTCGTTTATCTTTTAAATGATATTTTCATAGCTATGTTATTTATATTCGAGCATTTATGTAAGGACGATTCTATACATTACTCAATACCATTTTATCTAATCTATTAACGACCTATGTGTGGCTGACTACAAGTTTTGGCGCAATTAGAAACCGTTATTATAATGACGATTATATAAATGGTTTCACGATAGTGGTCGTATTCACGTTTTATCACATTTCGTCGATTGTTTTGGTTGTTAATCAAATACTATTTTAGTTATTTTGATACACGTATGCGTCACCCCAAAGAACTCACCTCATTCTCTTGATACTTAATCATTCCATGTAATCATATCCTCGAATACTTATAAGCTCAAGTTTGTTCACGTGTGAAACTCATCGTACGACGATATTACACGTTGTATAATCATTTATCCCAACTTTATGTGATCATTTATTGGACTTTTCATTTCTATTTATCGGGTTTCATCTTATCAATTTTATTTAGTACCTCGATTTATAGACCTTGGTAACTATCTTGATGACTTTTGACTTCAAAAACTCATTTCACATTGTTACCCTTAAATATTTTTTTTAGTTATTTAAACCGATCGTCTTTACTTATTTCAACTGAATTGTTATTATCACCTCGATTTATACCGTCGGATTTTGTTGCTTCAATTATGTGCCCAATTTCCTACTTATTAAAAAGTCAATCTCGAAATTTTCAACCGCTAGTACTGTTTTGTCAATATTGGTAAAATTCAACAAATTTATTTACACATCTATGTTAAATATTTCAAAATAAATATGTTTCTTAAACCACACAATGGACGAACCATGTGGACCATACGGCGATCTAAATAATTTTGGGTGCACACTTAATTATCGAAATCCCCGTATGGAAGCCATAGTAAGTACACTCGTGTGCGATAACTCAGGCCCGAGGATGATAGCAGATAGACGGTAGAAATGCGAGTTATGATAAGGGCATGGTGGATACACCGCTGGTACTTCCTATATATAAGTGCCTTTATCATGTTTTTCATTTGTAGCGTTTTTCGAGTCATGCTAGGATTTGACGTTATTCTTTTGATTAAATTCTGTTCATGCAAGTATCTTTATAAAGACAATATTCGTTAATAATTTGTTTTTCTTTGAGTTATCTTAATTCCGGGACGAAATTTCCAAAAGTTGGGGATACTGTGACATTCGTCAATTTCGGGTCTCGTTTTATGTTTCTTTTTTTTTTGTAAGCATTTTGTAACATGTCGATTTTTCGCGTTTATTTTAATAAATTTATACATCGTAGATGTGGTTAAGCTTGTAAACTCGAACCGGCATTTTATCAAATTATTGATGTTATAACTCTAGCTTGTGAGGGGTATTGTCAAATACAATTATTTATAATTTATAAGCTCGGTTAAGTAAACGTTAGGGACTAAAGTGGATTTCTTTAAAGTTATACAAGTTTTAAACCTTTATAAACTAAATACCAAACATGAGGGGCCAAATTTAAACATTTATTAAACACCTATATAAGCAACAAACCCTAACCCTAACTTTATATTTTCAGCCGCCACCCACCCTCTAGCCGTTTTCCGGCGACCCCGTTTTCCGGCGACACCAAAACACCATCACCGATCTCCGGCCGTCCCCTCTACCTCACCTCCCTCAACCTGACACCATCCATCTTCTTCCCTCGACCTTCCGGCAGCCGCCTCTGGCAGCCGGAGCAGCAGTCCAGCGACCCCACGGCCACCGGCCTCTCTCTATCTCTCCGGCACTCTATCTCTCCGGCGCTCTCCCTCTCCGTCTCACTTTCTCTCTCCGACGCTCTCTCTCTCTGCCTCGCTCTCTCTCCCCACGGTTCTCTCTCTATCTCTCTATCTTTCTCCGTCGGCTCTCTCTCACTCTCCGTCTCTCTCTCTGCTCTCTTTCTCTCTTGCGCCATCTCTCTCACTGCTATCTCTCCCTCTCCGGCAATTTCGACTCGTAAACTTATATAGGTACAATTTAATTCGGGTTTTGTTATTATTAATTTTCATGTCGATTGTCGGGTTTAAATTGTTAATAAACGGATATATTGTTTGGTTATATACTTTGAAACGAGTTGGATTGGATATGATGTTGTTTTGATTTGGGAAAACTGGTTTTGTCGGCAAACTTAAACAAATCGGGTTTGGTTAGTTAAGACGGAATACACTCAGGTTACTAACCACTTAAAAATCGGTCTTGGATTTATGTTTAAAAATAAATATATATAATTGTTATATTATTATTTTAGGTTTAATTCATATTGTTACTATTATATATTACTATCACTATTATTATTATAATTAGATATATATATATAATATATAAAAGACTCATTTTTTTTAAGTTATTAATACTATTTATTATTATTACTATTACAATTATTATTATTAGTATTAGTATTATTGTTAATGTTATTGTTATTATAAATATTAAAGTTGTTAATATTATTCTTAAAGATCATATTATTGTTATTTATTAAAATTATATTTCTTATCATTTATTATTAGCAACAATATTATTATATTTATTTTGTGAACTCGTTTAGAACTCGAACCGACATCGAGAATAATATCATTATTTATTATCGATATTATTTACTATTATTATTATTTTTACCAACAACACTTTAATTAATACCAAGGCTTTTATCCTATAACTATTCTTACTTGTATTATTAATAATAATTAATGTTACATATACTATACTCTATTAGTATTAGTAATAATAATTATTGTTATTATTATTATCATCTTTATCTTATACATATCTATATATATATATATATATATATAACATATCTTTTTAGAATTATTATTATCATTACTATCATTATCATTAGTAATTTTATTATAAACTTTATTATCAATTCATTTTTATAAAACCGAACTCTTAATTTAAACCCGTCTCGTTTCTATTTACTATTGGTTTAGTTATTTAAAGCCCAATAAAATAATATTATTTCCATATTAATTATCATTTAAGTGCGAGTCCCTAATCATTAACAAATTAACCGGTAATCCGATTAACAACCTAACCTTCACGTCCAATGTTCCAATTTAGTTTCATTATAGTTTCAAGTTCATTAGTATATATTACATTATTTATTTTAGCTAAGGTGTTTATCGTTTCAAGTCGGATCTGTTCGTTTACCGTTCGAGCTTCATTTATTTATCTATTTATTTCTCGGTTCCTCAATCGAGGTGAGTAACTTCATACCCCGTTTTCTATCTTTTGTTTTGGGGGTGACATTTCATACTTATTAAACTAAATGCTTTAATTACTTGAATCTTTAAACCCACAAACTTGATTGTATACATTTACATGAATAATTGCTTGATTTGGTGTCCTATGCTTACATGCTTATATGCTTATGTGTTTATCGGTTTTGGATGGTGAAACTATAAATCCTATACCATTTGGCAACCCCTCATGGCAAGGTGTTTTTAACGTAATGCAATTAACGATAACTATAAAATCATAGAATAGCTAGGTGGTGCTAATGTGTTTAGAATTGTCATAAAATCCTAGATAGCTAGGTGGTGCTTATGTGTTTAGCAGTTGTCATAAAATCCTAGATAGCTAGGTGGTGCTAATGTGTTTAGCAATTGTCAATTTATCCAACTCTAGTGCTTTTATTCATTGTTTTGTATACAAGTATTGTGGCTTCTTATTACTATATATTTATATGCTCAAACTTATGAATTGCTGACCAACCTTTGTGTTGACAAACTTTATTTTATGAAATGTTACAGGTTTGACTTTTGTTGACTTGAGGACTTGACGAAAAACGTTACCAAGACCATTAGGGTATTAGTAAAACGAACAATATAAATGTTACTTGTATTCAATTTGTTTGTGTGGACGAAATGTGTCGTTTATTTATTTGTTGAAATAAAAAAGAGTTGATTAAATATTGTCACTTTAAATAGTGTCTTGTGTGTTTGTCCAATCACGTTGCACCCCGGCATGTTCCGCCGCCTTTGGTCGGGGTGTGACAACCAGGTTTTATGTCCACCTCTACAAGAAGTCAATAGAAGATCCTTTACGTTGTAGTTGAAATCCCAACTTGAATCTAGAGTCGATCAGTCTAGGTGGTCATAAGCAAGAGGTAGCTCATTGGTACGTAACTAAGTATCCTCCTAATCTTTTATTATTATTATTATTATTATTATTATTATTATTTTATCTCTAGTAGGCCTGGCAAACTAGACTAGTCAGGTGGGTTTGGGTCACTGATTAAAACGGGTTTTGGTTAATATGGGTTCTGAACAAATGAGTTTGGATCAAAACGAGTCGTTTTAAAACATCAATTAGATTCCGGTAAAAACAGTTTTTGCCAAAATGAGCAAACTAGATTCAAATCAACTTTAACTGTTAATTTGAACATGATCAAATAGAGACAATAGTTAAATTTGGGTTTAATATCATATGTTCAACTATCATTGTGCCAAGGAATAAGCACTTGGTAGCTTATTCAGCTAAAGTGCATAAAGGTTATCAGAATTGAGTACACATAAAAATATATTTTATATAAAAAAATGTTTAATTAGCCTCGTTATTCAATTATTTTGCAAGTACCCATTTACCTAGGTTGACTTTGGGTTTTGGCTTAATGTGCCTAATTTGGTATGCATAACATGTTTGTTCTAGTTAATATATGCTAGCTTCTAGATAGGGTGTGCTACTATTGGTAAAGTTCGTAATGCCAGAGAAATCATTACCGTAGGGCATAGAGGGGAGGTCATAAGCGTCTATACCGTAAAATAGATTTTCGACGGAATGAAAAAGACATATATGGTAGAATCGTAACCATAGAATACGACCCGAATCGAAATGCATACATTTGTCTCATACACTATAAAGATGGTGAGAAGAGATATATTTTGAAACGGTTTAGAAACCAGTGATTTGATTCCCTTGTAATCGAATGCGGGAATTTATGATTTTTCTACTATATTTAGGACATAAGGTTGATTTGAGATTCATGATTTTCACAAAAACTTAGAACGTGGCTGGTTCACGTGAAATTGAATTTGCGAACTTACGGATCTTCATGCGGTTGGTAATTTGTGTATTCGTTAGAAGGTTTAGAAGATTATGATCATCGTCACAAAATATATTTGGAAATGATATGTTGAGTTCAAACTTTGAGGACATGATTATCAATAATGTATCACCGAGGTCAGTGAATCCCATAACATGTTACTTTTGGATTGATGTTATGAGTGTGTAAAGTGGGTTTGTTGTGCATAGTAGATTATCATCTCGTTCTTTACTAATACATGATTTGGTTTTTGAGTCTTAAAAGCATTATAAAGAGCTTTGTCTTGGTGAACATAAAAGTAACTAATTAAAACGATTCAACGGATAAACAAGGCAAATTGGCTGAATTTGCAAACAATTAATAAAACTCAAATGCTATAAAAGAAAAAATAAAAAGTGGTTTGCTTAAACTCTATAGTTATTCTATCCGGTTGGAAAGAGTTTTTGTTTCACAAATGCTTTCAAGTCTTTTAACACTTTATGTACCCGTTTAACCATGTTAACGTGTTTGTGGTTTATATTTTCGAATAAAACACAAAAATGGTTAGAAGAAAATGAGGAGCCACATGAGAGATTGAAAATAACAAAATATATTATGGCTTACATCATATCAACCATGCTCATGAATTCTCTCTCGTTGTATTACACAACTAGATTATAACCACGTATACTACACAGGTTGAATAAAGTGAAAATCAAGTAGTTAGTAATTGAGATGCTCTTCAAATTCCAAATACCTTTTATGTCGTGTCTGATCAAAACGTGTGGGTTTACCAAGATTATAAAGATGAATGCATTTAATCTATTTTAAACAATCGTCGGAATCAATTGATGGTGCTTAAGTGATGGTGGTTGGTTGGCGGTGAGTCAATTGATGGTAGTGGCGGTGTTCAGGTGATGTTTTATGGCAAAAAAATTGACTTTCCCGAGCAAAAAACGTTTTTCCGGCGACCTGAAGCTAATGGCTTTAGGATTCTGTTAGCCGTGGACCTTTATGAAGAAATACATTAAAAGTTTGGACAATCAGTGACCAATTCGTTAGTTGGGACCGTCAATGACCAAAAGACAACAAGTAAGATCAATAAAAACCAATTTTCCTATTTAAAATTATACGTGTCTAAGGCTTCTAGTATAATGATTTCATTATAAATGTGTATATACTACGGTGTTACTCAATAACCGATACGTGACTTATTTAAAACAAATTCTTTCAAAGTAGATTTTGCAAACAAAATATTAAAATAATATATAAGGAAAATGGGAGAGTTCCATGTAACATGGACATTCTTCTGAAGCAATCCTCATAGGGATCAGTTAATAAATATATCCTCTTTCTTTAACCAGATTAACTTAATAATTCTTATTAAATAATTAGTATCATATAAAGTCATGCCCATGCTTTTTATATTAAAGTAAAACACATAATAATTGTACTTAAGTACTTAACACAAAGAGTGGTCAATTTTGCATGATGCCAGATCGATTATAAACCTATATTTCACATTTTAAATCCTACTGAACTTTTAACTCCAAATTTATTAACTTCTTATTGATTAACAAGATATATATGATAGTGATTTTGTTTTATAAATCTTTTGAAAATGCTTATTACTGAAACACAATAACAAAGTTTATTTTATAAAAATTAATAATGATTTATTTTCTTCAACTACTCTGAATTTTCTTTTGTCACGCATTACATATAAAAAATGCACCTTACTTAGAATGGTGTTTGCATCAAACGTACCTTACTCAGGGGCGGATCTAGCATGTAGGATACGGGTTCACGGGAACCCACAGAGTTTCGGATTTTAAATAGAATGTTTATATAAAATATTGGAGTGAACCCACATAATAATGTTAAGTGAAATTATTCATAAATTTAACCTTGGTGCACTGGTAAAGACTCTGTCCCGCTATACTAATAACCCGGGTTCAATTCCCTTCCAATGCGCTCCTTTTTCCATAAGGGTTTCTGTCATTTTTGGATGCACACAGAAGGCGACTAGAACCATTGTTTTTTGTTTGCTGTCTGAATAAAATTAGTAGATTGTGGTCAGTTGTGCATAATAGGCTAAAACGTTTGAGTTTTTGGTTCTGATTGCCGGCTAAATTACTTGGGATAACATTGGCTAAAATATATATATTCATATGCTTCTGTTGGTGACTAACTATTGAAGCAGTTGCAACATGGTGTTAAGTGTTAAGATGCAAAACCTTCTACATTGTTTCATATCAAATTAATGGTATTGCTAAAGCACCTACAACTTATCCATTATTGTGTTATATTATATTTTTAATTATGAAAGTAACAAGGAACAATATGTGCGGTCCAATTGAGTTAGGATGTAGAGGTAATATTCAAAGAAGGTAATGTAGCTATATGAAGAACCTGGAATACCAAACACAAAATGTATCACTTAAAACCACTTTCACAAATTGTCATATATATGAAGAACATGAAATACCCAACACAGATAGTATCACTTACTCACTTTCACAAAATGTCATAATCCCCTAGCTAGTCTGAAGAGGTAGGTCCCAGCAGAGCCCAGTTGGACCCGCAAGACTCACCTTGAACAGGGACGTCTGCGCAATGACCAACTGCTCCAGCAGGACCCACCAGGCTCAAAGAACCTTACGCGCAGTACGCCAGCTGTACCCGCAGGGAAAGCCTCCCAATGGTGAAGTACCCCGCCTGTTCCCGCAGCTGCGGATGCAAGCCATCAGGGAAGGCTACCCGCACTAACAGCAAGGCTACACGCACAAGGCATTAGCTACTTCAGTAGTCACATGAAGGAATGAGCAAGGCGGGAATACTCCCGCCTAAATGAGCCAGTCCGTATGCTTCTGGAAGGTCTTTCGTACTATACCTACTAAGGTATGGGCGGAACAGACAATTTGACCAGAGCAGCCCATGAATCAATCACAGGGTGACAGCTCACCGACAACAATACGAGGAGGAGCACCCTCTAGTACTGTTTGTCACTATTAGCCGCTGCCTACTCACCAACCCTTACGATGGGACGTGCGCAGCCTACAGTTGGTGGAACAGTGCGTAGCCGGCAGTAAAGGAACAGTATACAGCCGACCTTTACTGTTGGCCGTAGCCTATCCACCAACCAGCATGGCCTGTGCGTAGTCCACTGTTGGTGGAACAGGAATACTATTCAGCCGGCTGTACCTTCTAGGAAACCTACCTTCGGCTATAAATACTCCAACACCTTGGAATGGTAAGGACATCATCTGATATCTCAATCTTATCTAGCAATCTCTTAATATACACTTATATTCAGAGCAATCTAGTCTGATTCTCACGCCGGAGGGTGGTCACAAGGAGGAACCCCCCCCCCCCCTTCTCAGTGACGAGCTTACGGTGTCTGTTTTGCAGGTCTCCAGAAGAACAACCTTCTCTGCTGGACCTCATCCTCTTGGGAAACATTACTTAACCCACAGATTATCTATAATCTGTCCAGGGTTCACTTAGTGTTTCTTCATTGGCGCCATCCGTGCATAAAAGCTAGAACTAATTTAGTTTTTTCAAAATTTCTGAAGAAATGGTTAACGTTACTCCGGTCCCAAGGCCAGTAACCGACCAAGAAACCCCGGTAACCACAACCCCAGCAACTGGGGGGAACACCAGCGGTTATACAAATCTTACGAACACTACCCCGACTACCCAAGCCGGGGCAAGTGCAGTAAATATTCCACTGGGGTTCACTGATGCCCAGTTGGAAAAACGAACGAGGGTCCCTCGCCAAACACTAGATCAAGTGAAGGCGTGGGCCGAAGCACGTCAGAGAGAGTTCCAAGCTGAATTGGATGAACGCTTGCGTTCAGTTCAACAGGCTGACGAATTCGGCAGTACTCGCCAACATCTCAATATGAACAGCGAGGGCGAGTACTCAGACGACGAGAGGGAAGAATCCGATACCGACGCAAACCCTCGCCATAAGGCGAAAGGGAAGCGTAAGGAAACGGACTTCCAGCCGAAAAGGAATTTTGGGGAAGCTTTCAAACCAACGAATGCGGAGAGAAACCCGCGTGACTTCTCCAAAACCTTTAGGCCAACTGCTACAAATGCAGGAAAGTCAAAGTTCGCAAGGGACATTGCGGAAGCAATCGCCCCGAGAAGTGCCAAACAAATGTCCAACATTGGCACTTATGATGGTCTATCCGACCCAGACGACCACTTGAACAGATTCATTGCGGGGGCAACCGTCAGTAACTGGACGGAACCCACGTGGTGTTATATGTTCCAGATGACTCTGGTTGGAGCGGCCAGGGCATGGTTCGATCGTTTACCGGTCCACCACATTTATGATTGGGCGGACTTTCAGAACAAGTTCAGCCAGCACTTCAGCCAACAGAGGAAATATACTGAAGAACAGTGGACGATCCTCAACTGCGTTAGAGAGGAGGTTGAATCTTTACTAGACTTCATCACCCGCTTCAACTCCAAAAAGCTAAGTCTCGGCAACATAAGTGAAGATCTGGTTCGCGCCGCTTTCATCCAAGGCGCCGAATACCCAGAGCTTATCCGCACATTGACGGGTAAGGATGGCATGCCATCAACATGGGATGCCATCATGACGGCGGCCAAGCGCTTTGCCGAGACGGAGAAGCAACTGGGAAGGGATCTTCCCCAGAGTACACACCTCTACACGTAGAGGACAAGAGAGAACAATGTTCGGATCGCCCGGCAGAACAAAAAGAGGAAGCTAGTTATCTGGCAGTCAAGGGTAAACTTTGACACCTCATCCAGCTCTCACCCTCTTGTTGGCGGAAGAAATCACACACACCCTTCAAGCCAAAAGCACCGGTGGACGCCACTCACCAAAAGCGTCACGGAGATATTTGCCACTGAAAAGCTACCATGGCCAAAAGCTCCAATGATCCGACAGCGACCTAATGCGGATCAGAGTAAATCCTGTGACTTCCACGGGACAAAAGGTCATGGTACAGAAGAGTGTACATCCTTGAAGGATATTGTTGAAGCATTCGTCAAGGATGGAAGACTGGCACACCTGGTGGCATCAATCAAGAAGGGAGGAAGGAACGACAACCGGTACCGAGGCAACGGACGAAAGCCCGTTGACATCAGCATCAACATGGTTCATGGTAATATCAGAGGAAGAAAAAGGCGAACGACAGAACCATGTGCGTGGAAGGAAGCTGAGGTGCGCTTCCCGCGAGTGCCAGGAGGACCCAGCAAAGAAGGCCCTATCGTCATCAAAAGCCAGCTGGGGCACTACATCACTTCTCGCACTCTTGCTGACAACGGCGCCTCGTCAACGATGATGTACAGGCAGTTCTTCGACAAGCTAGATGACGAAGACAAGGAACGCCTGGAAACGATCTGCGCCTCGATGGAAGGGTTTGATGGCAGCACAAACACCCCCCTGGGTATCCTATCTTTCCCCGTCACTCTTACGGATGGGAAACACTCCCGCACAGAAGATGTGGACTTTGTCGTGATGAGGAAGCCACACCACACATACGACAATCTCTTCGGGAGAGACGGGATGGCAATATTCAACGCCGTGGTATCCTCAGTCCACGGCATGATGGGATGGCCAACAGCTGAGGGTGTAGCGATGATCACCGGTATTCCCCAGAATTTGGTGAGCGATAACGGCACCAACTTTGCTGACAAGAAGCTACAACAGTGGCTGAAAGAACTTCAAATCACCCACACCTTTACCTCAGTGGCACACCCGCAAGGTAATGGTGAGGTGGAAAGAGCAAATAAGAGCATCGTCGAAGGCATCAAGAAAAGACTCTTGGAACACAGATCCGGCTGGGTGGACGAGCTTCCGCACGTCCTTTGGGCAAACAGAACGCTGAAGAAGGCCAGTACGGGAGAAACCCCGTTCAGCCTCACTTATGGCACGGAAGCCATGGTCCCGGTCGAAATTGGGTTACCCTCACCAAGGGTCTTGATTCAGCCAGAAGACAATGATGCGGAAAGACGGTTGGATCTTATGCTAACCGAGGAACGCAGAGACTTAGCCGCAGTACGTGAAGAGAACTACAAGCGACAAATGCAAAAGTACTACAACACGCGGGTAAAACTCTGCAACTTCAAAGTAGGAGACTACATACTGCGTAACAACGAGGCTTCGAACCAAGAACGCCCAGGAAAGTTGGCCCCGGTCTGGGAAGGGCCATACATCATCAAAGAAGTCCTGGGAAAGGGCGCATACCGGCTCGAAAGGCTCGATGGCACTCCCATCCCAAGAACATGGAATGGAGCTCAATTACGCAAATGTTATATGTAGATCAATTCCAAACTTGTAAAGAAAAGGCCTAGAGCCACTTCTAATGGAAATGATTCTCCTTTCACAATGTGTTGATAGCCTTACCTTTATACTTATGAACTTCCCACACTAATGTGCCGGTATTCACCGCATAAATGGGGAAGAAGTAAGTCGTTACGTGTGGAAGGCGGCAAAACCCGCATAAACACAACGCTAAAAATCACAAGTTTTAAGGAAAACCTACACGCAGGTCAGATGTAAGTAAAGTTTAGCCATCCTTGTAAGTGCAAGTGACGGTCTTACCCGCACAATCACGAACAAGGAAGCAAAACTTCAACCTATCATCTACCACGTTCAAAGGTTAACTTATTCTGAACACTTAGAAAATTTCAAAGGAAAAGATGAGGAAAACTTCCACGCAGGTCAGATATAAGTAAAGTTAAGCCATCCTACTAAGTGTAAGTGACGGTCATACCCGCACAATCATGAAAGAGGAAGCGAAACAAACTTATAATTTACCACGTTAAAAAGTTAACTTATCTAAGTACTAAAGAAATTGCTAAGTTAGATCAAAACATGCGTAAAATAAACAAGGCAAAGAACTAACACAATCTTTATTTCATCAAATTCAAATATTACAAAGCTATACAAAAGCAAAATCTACGCTAATGGTGGAAAGGGATCTTCAGAATCAAGCTTCAGGACCACCTCCACTTGGACCCGCTCCATCAGTAGAGCGTGGTGGTTCAAGGAAGGCTTTAAGAATAGCCAGCCCATCATCAGCAGCAGCGACTTCGTTCACCTTCTCCACCACCGGATGCGGGAAGGCGGCATACTGGTTCACTGCTTGGTCATAAACAGCTTCAGTATCCACATCATACAAAGGGAAGTTGGAAGGCGGGATGCCTTTCTCAACGAACCCTAGACCAAGCAGGAAGCCGGCCTTTTCCCCATCCTCATGAGAAGCGTTGAGGGCTGCGCTCATAGCATCGTCATAAGACGTCTCTGAGAAGACCCGATGCACAACCTACAAAGAAAAAATACAAGTATCAGAACCTTTTCTATTTTACAAAGAAAAGCGTGAAGACATAAAGCTAAACATACCTGAGACAACGCTTCTCGAAGAAGCCATTCCTTGGCAACCAGAGCTTCTTGGAGGGCAGCTTGAGCTTCGTTACGGGCGCGTTCGGCTTCACTCTTGTTGAGGTTGGCAAGCAACACTTCTTTAGCCGCAGCCTCTTCGACGCCCTTTAGCTTCCGCTCAGTATGGTCAAGCACCCCCCTCTGGTCCAAGATCTCCTGGAGCTTTTTGGCGTCTTCCATCGCCAAGGCATCATGAGCCTGCTGGAGAGCCTCTAATTTGGCTTTAAGCTCTTCATTCTCCACGCGTAGAGGCTCAGCAACAGCTTCAGCCTTGGTGGCCCTCTCGGTTGCGTTCCTTGCAGTTTCCTTAGCCAGCCGAAGCTGTTCATTAACAGCTTGGGCAGCCTTGGAACGGGCCTCGAGTCGAGCCTGAACTTCAACCTCGAGGGCCTTGAAGGCCTTCTCCTTTTCCGCAGCCGCTGCGGAAAGCCTTTGGTTCTCCTCCCGGACAGCCCGCGCCTGAGCTACTTCTTTAACGCGAGCTGCTTTTAACTTGTCGTTTTCACGACAAAGCAGCTCGACCCGCGGCTGCATCCGGGCCAGGAGAACCCGAAGCTCATTGGTTAGCCTACCCTCTTGGTAGCTAGCCATGGCTTCCCCCAACGCACCACTGGGAGCAGCGTGACGAGCCCACTCCACGCACTCCACAGGGGTGCGAAGGGTTGTTCCTCGGCGAATGTTCCATCGTGGAACATACACTTCATTGGAATCCGACACTGCAAAAAACATAAAGCAGTTAGGAAAAGATGATATATAAAAAAAAATATATATATATATATGGAAAGGGCCAAAAGAACCCTACGCACCTGTAGGGTCAATAACAGGCCGATAGCCGCCGAACCCGTCACCTGAACCCAAGGGAAATCCATCCAAGAGGTCAGGCAGATGGGAAGGTGGCAGAGATTGGCGAGAAGCCCCATGCGTACCTGATGGATCGGCCGTCGTTGCCGATGACGGGGGCATGGTAGCAGCCGCCGCGGTCGGCGCCGCGGAATCCGCAGCAAGAGTGACCGCCGGCTCAGTGAAAGATGCTGTAAAAATAGCACTCACAGCCGGCGGTGACGTCATCTCAGCTGGAACAGTCGGCTCAAAGGAGTGAGCAACTGAACCAGCGGACGCAGGCGCAGGCGCCTGGGTCGTCGCCTCAGGTAGGCTGACCAAGCCTACCGTCATTGGCGGAGAGGTACTCCTCTGCGCTCCACCCTGGAATGCGTCAACATACACGCCTGCGTAAAGAAGAAAAGTGTTAATGATATTAAGCTATGAAGTAAAAAGACAAGAAATTTGTACTTACGGGTTTTCTTGAGCCTAAAGGTACGGAGAGGCGGGACGAACCCGATGGAGCCGGCCTCTTTGTGCCGGTCACCGTCGTCTTCTTGGGCTCTCCGGAGGTGACAGTCGCAACCTCCGGAGCGGTGGTCTTATCACCACCGGGATTCCCCGCCACCTGTTCGCTCTCGGTCTCCGAATCAGACCGAGGCGCTGGATCGGCAGTGGAGGCCACCTTCTCCTTCCCCTTCCCGCCGGCAGCCTTCTTCTTCCGCACCAACGGAGGACCATCTGCGGATTCCTCATCAGAACATACGATTAGAGGAATTCCAGCAGAGGTTTCAACATTGAGGGGTCGAGGGTCGAATAGCGCCTTACCTGGCCGACGGGCGCTAAGGATCTCGTGGCCGAGCGGATAGACCTCCACGAACCGATCCGCTGTTTGCTCTAGGATGGGCAACTCGTTCTCGTCTAGAGCGCGAGTACCCATCCGAGCGGGACCGTCAGCCTCCCGCGGGTTCAGGAGCGACTGCAAGTCGTTCCCCTCTGAAATAAACAGGAAAGAAGTTAGAAGAAATTCAAAATCAACAAAAGGAAACAAAGCATACCGTAAGGAACAGAGTTCGAACCGTATTCGAGGACGATCGGAATCTTTCGCGCATCAGCCTCCTTCCACACCCGGCTCATCCCCAGCATCACCATCCCGGACTCCGCAAACCGGTAAACCGGAGATTGGACCCGGGAAATCTTCGAAAACCATTCCGCCTCCTCGTAGTTGGAGGCGTGAAGGCTAGGAAGGGCTTGCCCGTTCTTGAATTTCATGGCAAGGGGGATGGCGCGAGCGGAGATGTAGAAGAACTCCCGCTTCCACGTGCGAAGACTGCGCTCGGTTGCGCAAATCTTCAAACCCTTTATCCGGGTTATCAACGTGTACCACCCCTGGATGCACCTCCAAGTGTAGAAGGTCATCAGGCGGTCAACATAGGGCTCAATGCCCAGAATCCGGCACACCCACTCGAAGTGCCGACTCTTGGCAATCGCCATCGGGTGCACCTCGGTCAGGTGCACACCGTGCCTCTCAAGGACACGGTAAACAAACTTTGTCAATGGGAACCTAAGATTCCCATAAACAAAGAATGCAGCATAAACCCCGATCTTGCCTCTGGGGGCATCATACACCGTCTGGTGGGGTTCAGGAAACTCAGGCTCGAGAGACTCGAGCATGAACTTCCTGACGATGTAATGATACAGATCGCCAGGCAGAGCACACTGGCACTCGCCAGCAGTACTCTTGTCATCGGCTGTAGAATCGAGATCACGAGACGACATCTTGCAAAAGAAAGAAGAAAACGATTTCGGGAGAATGCTTGCCTGAAAAGGTGAGTATTCGCCGGAAATCGCTTAGAAGATGAAGAGAAGAGTGAAAGTGTGGATTACAAAGAACCCTCTCCCCCTTTATATACTAATCGCAATTAATGCGATGCATTTAATGCGGAAGAGAGAGAAATCGAAGGTGCAATGAAACTATGACACGTGGCAAAAAGCAAGCTGGCAACAGCTGTTGATAGGACTCATACCATTAATTTCGCGGCCACAGCGCCCGAAAAATCGCGCCCACGCGCCTGAAAAGGCGTCTGGAATGACTATGTACTGTCACGTCACCATAACTTCCTGCACGTCCTGACACAGTCAGAAGAAACCGTCGCACGACGTTTCAGAGGTTTGGACTGTTCTTATCCTTCCACCAACTCTTCGAATTTCAAAATTCAAAATTCAAAAAGATTCAAAAAGTAAGCGGGAAAATACCCCTTACCTTGGCAACCAAGTAACCATAAGACGGGTGCGGGTACAGTGTCAAGGCAAAACCCTTCACATACTTAGCACCCGCAGGGAATTGACGCCAGGATTCCCTTGGAAGTAAAGTAACCGTAAGACGAGTGCGGGTACAGTGTCAAGGCAAAACCCTTCACATACTTAGCACCCGCAGGGAATTGACGCCAGGAATACCTTGGAAGTAAAGTAACCGTAAGACGAGTGCGGGTACAGTGTCAAGGCAAAACCCTTCACATACTTAGCACTCTGCAGGGAATTCAAACCAAGAAGGATCTTCTGGGCCATGCTTGCGGAAACGGGAATAACATCCCCGCATGACGGGAACGTCGAGAACTATATTGTTTGAAACTCCAAGATGGAATTGGTGGTTTTAGCATCCCCATGGAGAATCCACACAAGTGGGACTCAACGCTCCTGACTTGCGAGGAGGTTACAAACCTACCCGCTTCACACCCAAAGATCAAGCAGAAAAGTCGGGAATTTCTGCGTGACATCAGGAAAACCGCGGGAAGAATCACCACGGAAAACCTAAAAACTAAATCCTTTTCAAAACCCCTTTCTAAGTCCAAAAGTTCACCTCACTTATTAATAATTCATGAGAAGAACATTGGACTGGGGGGACTTGAAGAGGTAGGTCCCAGCAGAGCCCAGTTGGACCCGCAAGACTCACCTTGAACAGGAACGTCTGCGCAATGACCAACTGCTCCAGCAGGACCCACCAGGCTCAAAGAACCTTACGCGCAGTACGCCAGCTGTACCCGCAGGGAAAGCCTCCCAATGGTGAAGTACCCCGCCTGTTCCCGCAGCTGCGGATACAAGCCATCAGGGAAGGCTACCCGCACTAACAGCAAGGCTACACGCACAAGGCATTAGCTACTTCAGTAGTCACATGAAGGAATGAGCAAGGCGGGAATACTCCCGCCTAAATGAGCCAGTCCGTATGCTTCTGGAAGGTCTTTCGTACTATACCTACTAAGGTATGGGCGGAACAGACAATTTGACCAGAGCAGCCCATGAACCAATCACAGGGTGACAGCTCACCGACAACAATACGAGGAGGAGCACCCTCTAGTACTGTTTGTCACTATTAGCCGCTGCCTACTCACCAACCCTTACGATGGGACGTGCGCAGCCTACAGTTGGTGGAACAGTGCGTAGCCGGCAGTAAAGGAACAGTATACAGCCGACCTTTACTGTTGGCCGTAGCCTATCCACCAACCAGCATGGCCTGTGCGTAGTCCACTGTTGGTGGAACAGGAATACTATTTAGCCGGCTGTACCTTCTAGGAAACCTACCTTCGGCTATAAATACTCCAACACCTTGGAATGGTAAGGACATCATCTGATATCTCAATCTTATCTAGCAATCTCTTAATATACACTTATATTCAGAGCAATCTAGTCTGATTCTCACGCCGGAGGGTGGTCACAAGGAGGAACCCCCCCCTTCTCAGTGACGAGCTTACGGTGTCTGTTTTGCAGGTCTCCAGAAGAACAACCTTCTCTGCTGGACCTCATCCTTGTGGGAAACATTACTTAACCACAGATTATCTATAATCTGTCCAGGGTTCACTTAGTGTTTCTTCATAGTCTCATAGTCGTTCCTCACGAAGTCATGACGGCATTGTGATTCGGTCTCTAACTTTTAAGCACTTGATCATTAAGTTTTTGTTTAGTTGTGTACTTGTTGTGGTATAAACTTGAATGATTGAACGACTAAATACCATATTTGAATACTTCTTTAGTTTTTATTATGATATCGTATTTTATAATGTTCTTCGACTTGACCCGACCGACCTGGAAAATTTAACGTTTGGTTGTGGGTAATTTGAAATCTGAAAAATGGTGAACCCATAGAAAAATAATCTTGAATCCGTCACTGACCTTACTTGGCTACTTGCAATATAAAAAAGTAATTCAGATATGTTATCAAAAGAATTTTTCTTAATTTGGATGATAATGAATTGCAATAATGAATGATTTATAATGAAATCTTAATCAATAATAATAATAATAATAATAATAATATTGTATAGTTAATCCACCTAGGTTGAGATAACTAATATTGTATAGTTAATTGACAAAAGGCCACTAAAAGCAATACAAGCGACTTTTTTGATAATCATTGGATGATCTGAAAATGCAGAAACAATTATGGTGCTCAATAATAGAAGATTTCAGATAGTTAACGCGTTGGATTTGATTAAGAAAGAGGCCGATCTCTAGTTTAAAACCATATCATATTTCTTCTTTCCTTTTTTAATTTAAACATACCTGTATTTATATTATTGGTTGGGTCATGCTCCTTTTAGGCCTAACTGAGAATAAATTTTGTTAAAATGAAAATAAATGAAGATAATCAAATGAGTCAGTGATCCGTTAGTGATATAATGATATAGGGTTAGAAAAAGAATAATAATTTAGAAATGATTTATGGGATAAAAAGGGTTGGTTGATACACCTTGAATTGCGGGGATAGTCACGTGACAGTAAGTGTGTGGCAACCACTAGGAGTCAGTGGATATGTTAAAGGAGGCCGAGATGCTCACGTGGCCAACTCACGCCGTGATGTTGTCCCTTTCTCCCCGCAATTTCTGGCGTGACACTTTTTTTTATTTATTTAACATTATTATTACTATTTACAACAAATTTAATTTACATGAATTCTATATCAACCCCATTTACTATTCGTGTTAACTAGTGTTTTTACGAATCTATTCGTAAAAATACTATGTATGACCAGAAATGCTTTATACAAATGCTAAGGTAAATTTTCATTCATGTTTACATCAAAAGAAAAGGCAAACGAGGAACAAGTTGCGCCGCTACCTTTTTTGAATTGCAAAACCAAGTTTTTCAAAAACTACATCGATAAATCTTTGAGTCATAACATTACTATGTATGACCAGCTGGACACTGTTAAGTAGCACAACAACTTCAATCCAGCGACGGACCTAGTTAATAACTAGGGGTAGCGAACTTTTCGTCGGGTAATGTAAATTTTTTTTATTTTTGGGACGGTTTTCCTATTTCGCTACCCCTGAAATAATATAACGTTACCCCTATTTGTTTAAAGTCCAACCAAACTAAAAGCTAAAACAAATCGAAGTCCAACCAAAGTTTAAAGTCCAACCAAATTAAAGCCCAAACCAAATAAAACCATTTTACATTGTTTCTCCGGTCACTCGACCTTCATGCTGCAGGCAAGTAGCTGATGGCTGGTGTTCTCTCAGTTCCTCTTCCACATTTTTAATTTTGAGTAATTGGGTTATTACGTGTTGGGGTTGTGCTTAAGTTCCTTGGTTTGATTGTAGTTTCTATTATTATTTTGTGTACTTTGACTTCCCAAAAAATATATATATATATATATATATATATATAAAATTAAGAAATCTCTCTACCCAGTTTGAAATCTTTTTGACAAATAAAACTTAACCCAAACCCAAGACCTTCTCCTTTTCTACATATCTATTCTTCTTAAAATCTTGAAAATGGACAGTTTTTTCTAATATTATGAATATATCAAAAACATTATTTGCTATTTAATTATCAACGAGTAGATTCAGATTATGATTGTGAAATGACATGCACTTTAGAACCATTTGTGGTATAGTTGATCATATATCACATGTCTTGATATTGAATTTTACGGACTCGTATTTTTATATTAAAGTTTAGCATCTATATATATATATACAATGAAAAATGAAAAGGACATTTACAAATATAGATTGGATAGTATTGCAGTTGGCATTATAGTCTAATGACATGGAATGATAGTTAGAATTTGAGATCTTAGAGTTTGAGGTTTGAAACCCAACTCAATTTTGTTTGAACACAATGATACGTTTCTTCATTGATGGTGTTGTTATGTAAGTTAGGTTAGAGTGCCAAAATCAGTATGGACGGTCGACATTTTATCTTAAGAAAACTTACTCGAATATTAGTAGTTTCAAACGTTGTTAAAAAAAAAGATAGGATAGTATTACATCAAAGTCATTTAGCTAACTTGTTTCATTTTTAATACAGTGACAAAACATATGAGAATGTAAGTGTAGCGTAAATGATTGAATCAATAGATCTCAAATGATAAAACTCAAACACCCATAAATTTTGAATAACTCCAAAAAATTTAATATACTCATCTCGTTTCTTTTGTGAAACCCTAACTCGTATTATTTAAATATAAGCCAATATAATTTAGCTTTAGTTAACATGTAATCTTAAATCTTAATGTGGTCACTAAGAAATATTTTAAAACCTTAAACTCAACGTGTTGGGCACGTTTCTTGAGCCAAACAACAATATACTAATCGCGTTTTCTTTTATGAAACCCTAACTCGTATTATCTAGTTATAAGCTAGCATAATTTAGCTTTAGTTAACATGCAATCTTATTAAATCTTAACTTGGTCACTAAGAAATATATTAAAACCTTTAACTCACGTGTTGGGCACGTTTCTTGAGCCAAACAACAATTAACTCAACATCGGGTTAGGGGTGTTCAAGTCGGATATCCAAACATTTCAGATGGTGAATTTCATTATTCGAATGCGAAACTTTGGATATCCGAAAAGAAACAATTATTATACATAAATTTAAAGAATACTTTTTTAAAATATTTCGAATATCCGAAATATTCGAAAAATTGTTCGAAATATTCAAATAAATTATCCGAAGTATCCGAAAAATTATCCGATATATCAAAAAATTATCTGAAATTTATAAATAATATTTATTATTTAATAACTTAAATAAGAATTCGAATAGTTTGGATATCCGAAACACAAATTTTCAAAATCACTACCCAAATCCGAAAATTCGGATATCCGAGATTTGGATGTCCAAAATTTAGAATATGTGAAATCCGGAGATTTGAATTTTCGGATAATTCGGATTCAGATATTTCAAATACAAATTCAGATTTTCTAGACACCCCTACATAATAGCATTACATATTTTAGTTGGGAGAAATCACAATTTGATTTTCCGGAGTTTTTGTATATTGGATTGTAAAATTTGAAAGTACAAGTAATTTAGATGCAATTTATTTCTTTTTCAACAATGTTTGACGTTTTAGACATAACTCATCTAGAAACACTATCAAAGAGGAATCTCATCACTATAAAAAAACCTGATTAAGTCAAATTTCAAACCCAAAACTTGTAAAATCTTAAAATCACTCCATGCGATTTAAGTGCAAATTAACCAAGAAAATAATTGTGTGAGAAAAAGTAAGGAAGTAGGTCCATTAAATGGGATGGGTGATATCACGTGGTTTACCCTACCCTACCCTACCCTACCCTACCCTACCAACTAGGTTCGGATCAGGAGGCCTTGCGCCGCTCTTTCTATCACGTGATTACGTCCTCACGTGGGTGATGTTCTGAATGTTCATTTTACTTTATTTTTATATATTTTTTTATTTCACGTATTATTATTTTCGGATAATGTCCCGACTAAATATTTTTTAACAGTAACATATTAAAATTAGTATATACATAGTCTAATTAAGTATACAATTTCGTTGAAACAAAACTCACTAAATAATGTTGAGTTTCCTTTTTTTCTTTTTGTTTTTTTAGGGGCATTTGCATATTCTCTCCCTAAGTTCCCTTATTACATATTTACCCCACCCCAAAAAATCAATTATACATTTTTCTTTCCTAAACCATATATATTACATATTTTCTAATTTCATTAAAATTAATTTAAAAATGACTATTTTACCCACTAATTAAAGACTTATTTACGTATTTCCTCTTCTTAATATCAAAAAATACACATATCCCCAACTTAAAACCAAATCAAGTCGGTGTTAATACGAACATATCGAAGCTAATCAATTCAGTTGTCGATTTTTTTACTCGTTTTCAAGTACAAAAAAAATATTTTTCACAAAAAAATATCCATTCACTAAATCAAAAGAAGAAAACTAAAAAAGATGTCAAAAGTTTACATCATTCCATTAGTAGCTTCCAAATATTTCAAAATGATTAAACCAACATTCAAAAATGGTCAAACCAACATTACAAAAAACAAGAGAATACAAAACACAAGAAAATTATGCATTTTTTGCTCATTTCGCTTTATTTGTTGAAGGTTGATATTGACTTTCTGCATTTTTGCATGTCTTTGCACGGTGTCCATACTCACCACAACGCTTGCATTTTTGTCTCTTTTTAGTCTCGTCATTTGGTTTGATTCTATTCTTTCTTGGTCTTCCTGGTGGACGTTTAATTGTAGGTGGGTGTATCTTTTTCCTCGGTATCTATATGCACCCATTGATCCTTTGTAGGCATAGGAGCAACACCTGAAGCATAAGCTAATATGCACTTCTCAATAGTAAAATAGGAATCAACATATATTTCCCAGTTTGCATCCCTTGTGAAAATGATAAAAGTTGCTGCATGCGAACATGGAATACCTTTAACCTGCCAACGCCGACAAGTACATGTTCTTTCATCAAGTGAAACCTCCCAACTTTGGTCCATGTGTTTTACTTAAGCTCGGTTTTCACCACTTCTACAAATCTCATACTTACCCACATCCTACAAAAACATTCAAAATATATTAAAAAAAGTTCACTCAAAACATTCAAAAAAATATTAAAACATTACACTAACCTTAGAGATTTTATTGACATAAGTCTTAGTATTAGGTACTAAGGTACCCTTATCTTTTCTAAGAAACCTTCTTTTCTTATCCAGTCTTACCATAATCATATATCTAATGGAATCAAGTAGGTCAACTACCGGTTGATAGCGCACCTCACCTATCCAAGAATTAAATGCCTCTGAAATATTATTGGTAATATAATCACACTTTGATGTTGTCCCAAACTTTCCACGACACCAAATCCTATTGTGATTCTCATTAAGATAAGTAAGTGCGTCCTTATTTGCTACACCAATTTCATTTAACAATCGTTCATGCTCAGTTAAACGATAGGTCCTTGCAGCATGCCATAAGTTTCTAGTAAAGAATTCACCATGAAAATGGCACTTAAATTACTATATAGGTGCCTCATGCATTCTCTATGCTCAACAGTAGGATATACTTGTGTAATTGCAATGTCTAGACCTTTTGCATATCAAATGATATAACTAGTCCATTAGGCGTACCAATTGCTTTCTTAAGTAACTCAAGAAACCATATCCATGAATTTTTATTTTCTGATTCTAACACGCCATAAGCCACGAGAAAGATAGAATTGTTATCGTCAACACCTGTTGCACCGAATAGTACCCCATTAAACCTCCCTTTTAGATGACATGCATCTAGAGAAATGTATGGCCGACATCCATCAAGAAACCCCTTCGAGCAAGCTATTAACGAAACGAAAAAGCGTAAAAATAGCTTTTTATTACCTTTTGTCTCATAATCAACCTCAACAACACTTCCCGGGTTTCGCTTGAGTAGTTCCTCTTTATAATCATTAATCTTCAAGAATGAGTCATCCCACTTTCCGTACATACTAGCTTGAGCTTGTTCTTTCCCTCGATGGACTTTCATGTACGGTACATCAACATCGTAATTTTTCATAATCCATTTTTGGAGTTTTGTAGGTGAGACATCCCCATCAGATTTTAGCTTATCTATAATAACACTTGCAACCCATCCTTGAGTTTCCACCTTAGCTGCACCTTTGTTGCTTCGAGTGCAAGAATGTATATCTACCAATTTCTTTACCTACACGATTTTGGTTAAAAATATACTCTTTATTAGCAATCTATCAAGGTGCAAAAAATTATAAAAACACACAGGTCAACACATACCTCAAATGTAATCCCGTCTTGCATGAGAGAAGCGTGTATCCTCCATTTGCACTTTAGGTCGAAACACCTTGCCGTGACTCGTTTCGGTTCACTTTTCTCAATATAGTATGAAAATCCTTTAGTGATTGCATAATGGGCCAACGCTATTCTAAACTCTTTCACATTTTCAAATGTTGAGTTTATTGTAATGGCTCGACTTTCCTTTTTATAAGTTTTCGGTTGTGAATCCTCCTGCTCAACTTCAATATCTGTACTATCAACTTCAGAATCCGTACCATAATATCTATGATAACTATCATCACTTAATGCATACTTCGATTGTTCCTCGCCATGTTCTTCACCACGTTCTTCATCGTGTTCTCCATCCCGAACCCTACAAATGATGTACAATGCTCATACGAAACTATTTGAACAATATATTAAAAGTTTATTAAACAAACATATACCTTTGTTGCATAAACGGTTATTATCCGTTGTCACATAAACGGTTAACTCTTTAGCCACCTCATGCACACTTAGCATTAGTTGAAAGGTATCATGAGAATCAACCTTAATATATGATTGCTCACTCGCGTATTTGTCAATGTAATACAGTGAGAAAACGAGCTCTCTGTCTAAAGGATAATGAGTGACAACCTCTTCAATCAAACCATCAAAGCCGAATATGCATGCGTCAATGTAAATGCATTTTTGAGACCCAAAACAATACCGTTTTTTAGATGAGTTCTTAGCTAACCGAAAGTAGCCTCTGTACTTTAGTTTTATTTTGTACTTGGAAAATACTTGGACACTAGCATTCACGATTGTTGGTGATCGATCCATATTCTCCCATGTTGGTGTAAATGAGTGGTTTCCCATAACATCTATGTTTTCATCTTCCATTGAAGAGGTAGGTCCCAGCAGAGCCCAGTTGGACCCGCAAGACTCACCTTGAATAGGGACGTCTGCGCAATGACCAACTGCTCCAGCAGGACCCACCATGCTCAGAGAACCTTACGCGCAGTACGCCAGCTGTACCCGCAGGGAAAGCCTCCCAAGGGTGAAGTACCCCGCCTGTTCCCGCAGCTGCGGATACAAGCCATCAGGGAAGGCTACCCGCACTAACAGCAAGGCTACACGCACAAGGCATTCGCTACTTCAGTAGTCACATAAAGGAATGAGCAAGGCGGGAATACTCCCGCCTAAATGAGCCAGTCCGTATGCTTCTGGAAGGTCTTTCGTACTATACCTACTAAGGTATGGGCGGAACAACCAATTTGACCAAAGCAGCCCATGAACCAATCACAGGGTGACAGCTCACCGACAACAATACGAGGAGGAGCACCCTCTAGTACTGTTTGTCACTATTAGCCGCTGCTTACTCACCAACCCTTACGATGGGACGTGCGCAGCCTACAGTTGGTGGAACAGTGCGTAGCCGGCAGTAAAGGAACAGTATACAGCCGACCTTTACTGTTGGCCGTAGCCTATCCACCAACCAGCATGGCCTGTGCGTAGTCCACTGTTGGTGGAACAGGAATACTATTCAGCCGGCTGTACCTTCTAGGAAACCTACCTTCGGCTATAAATACTCCAACACCTTGGAATGGTAAGGACATCATCTAATATCTCAATCTTATCTAGCAATCTCTTAATATACACTTATATTCAGAGCAATCTAGTCTGATTCTCATGCCGGAGGGTGGTCACAAGGAGGAACCCCCTACTTCTCAGTGACGAGCTTACGGTGTCTGTTTTGCAGGTCCCCTGAAGAACAACCTTCTCTGCTAGACCTCATCCTCGTGGGAAACATTACTTAACCCCCAGATTATCTATAATCTGCCCCGGGTCACTTAGTGTTTCTTCATTGGCGCCATCAGTGCATAAAAGCTAGAACTAATTCTTAGTTTTTTCAAAGTTTCTGAAGAAATGGTTAACGTTACTCCGGTCCCAAGACCAGTAAGTGACCAAGAAACCCCGGTGACCACAACCCAGTAACTGGGAACACCGGCGGTTATACAAATCTTACGAACACTACCTCGGCTACCCAAGCCGGGGCAAGTGCAGTAAATATTCCACTGGGGTTCACTGATGCCCAGTTGGAAAAACGAACGAGGGTCCCTCGCCAAACACTAGATCAAGTGAAGGCGTGGGCCGAAGCACGTCAGAGAGAGTTCCAAGCTGAATTGGATGAACGCTTGCGTTCAGTTCAACAGGCTGACGAATTCGGCAGTACTCGCCAACATCTCAATATGAACAGTGAGTGCGAGTACTCAGACGACGAGAGGGAAGAATCCGATACCGACGCAAACCCTCGCCATAAGGCGAAAGGGAAGCGTAAGGAAACAGACTTCCAACCGAAAAGGAATTTTGGGGAAGCTTTTAAACCAACAAATGCGGAGAGAAACCCGCGTGACTTCTCCAAAACCTTTAGACCAACTGCTACAAATGCAGGAAAGTCAAAGTTCGCAAGGGACATTGCGGAAGCAATCGCCCCGAGAAGTGCCAAACAAATGTCCAACATTGGCACTTATGATGGTCTATCCGACCCAGACCACTTGAACAGATTCATTGCGGGGGCAACCGTCAGTAACTGGACGGAACCCACGTGGTGTTATATGTTCCAGATGACTCTGATTGGAGCGGCCAGGGCATGGTTCGATCGTTTTCCGGTCCACCACATTTATGATTGGGCGGACTTTCAGAACAAGTTCAGCCAGCACTTCAGCCAGCTGAGGAAATATACTGAAGAACAGTGGACGATCCTCAACTGCGTTAGAGAGGAGGATGAATCTTTACTAGACTTCATCACCCGCTTCAACTCCAAAAAGCTAAGTCTCGGCAACATAAGTGAAGATCTTGTTCGCGCCGCTTTCATCCAAGGCGCCGAATACCCAGAGCTTATCCGCACATTGACGGGTAAGGATGGCATGCCATCAACATGGGATGCCATCATGACGGCGGCAAAGCGCTTTGCCGAGACAGAGAAGCAACTGGGAAGGGATCTCCCCCAGAGTACACACCTCTACACGCAGAGGACAAGAGAGAACAATGTTCGGATCGCCCGGCAGAACAAAAAGAGGAAGCTAGGTATCTGGCAGTCAAGGGTAAACTTTGACACCTCATCCAGCTCTCACCCTCTTGTTGGCGGAAGAAATCACACACACCCTTCAAGCCAAAAGCACCGGTGGACGCCACTTACCAAAAGCGTCACGGAGATATTTGCCACTGAAAAGCTACCATGGCCAAAAGCTCCAATGATCCGGCAGCGACCTAATGCGGATCAGAGTAAATCCTGTGACTTCCACGGGACAAAAGGTCATAGTACGGAAGAGTGTACATCCTTGAAGGATATTATTGAAGCATTCGTCAAGGATGGAAGACTGGCACACCTGGTGGCATCAATCAAGAAGGGAGGAAGGAACGACAACCGGTACCGAGGCAACGGACGAAAGCCCGTTGACATCAGCATCAACATGATTCATGGTAAGATCAGAGGAAGAAAAAGGCGAACGACAGAACCGTGTGCGTGGAAGGAAGCTGAAGTGCGCTTCCCGCGAGTGCCAGGAGGACCCAGCAAAGAAGGCCCTATCGTCATCAAAAGCCAGCTGGGGCACTACATTACTTCTCGCACTCTTGCTGACAACGACGCCTCGTCAACGGTGATATACAGGCAGTTCTTCGACAAGCTAGATGACGAGGACAAGGAACGCCTGGAAACGATCTGCGCCTCGATGGAAGGGTTTGATGGCAGCACAAACACCCCCCTGGGTATCCTATCTTTCCCCGTCACTCTTACGGATGGGAAACACTCTCGCACAGAAGATGTGGACTTTGTCGTGATGAGGAAGCCACACCACACATACGACATCCTCTTCGGGAGAGACGGGATGGCAAGATTCAACGCCGTGGTATCCTCAGTCCACGGGATGATGGGATGGCCAACAGCTGAGGGTGTAGCGATGATCACCGGCATTCCCCAGGTATGCATCGCATCTGTCTCATCTAAACCCAAACCAAAGATGGCTAAACCAACCATCACCGAACCAGAAAGATGGGCCTTCAACGGCAAGTACCCTGACCAAGCCGTCACCATTGGCCCAACAATTGTTGATCCCACACGCACCTTACTCAAGCGCTTACTACAAAAAAACGCTGACATCTTCGCGTGGACACCAGCTGACATGACTGGTGTACCCCGAAGTAAGGCAGAGCATAAGCTCAAATGCGATCCGGCTGTTACGCCGATCGTACAAAAGCGCAGAGTAATGGGGCCAGAACAAACTAACGCGTGTAGAACCCAAGTCAAGGAACTCCTTGACGCAGGCATCGTACGCGTTAGTAGATATCAAACTTGGGTTGCAAATCCCGTTATGGTACCGAAGAATAACAAACAATGGCGCATGTGCATAGATTTCAAGGACTTGAACAAAGCATGCCCCAAAGATTGTTATCCGTTACCCGAAATTGATCTTAAGGTGGACTCGTTGGCACCGTTCCGCCTTAAATGCTTCCTGGACGCGTATAAGGGGTACCATCAAATCCACATGGCCGTTAATGATCAGGACAAAACTGCTTTTCGGACGCCCGATGGCACATTTTGTTACCAAATGATGCCATTCGGATTTAAGAATGCCGGGTCCACATACCAACGCCTGATGGACAACCAGTTTCATGCCCAAATTGGGAGGAACTTGGAAGTCTACATGGATGACTTGGTCATCAAAAGCCCTGACCCAGAAACGATGTTGAAAGACATCGAAGAGACTTTCAACACGCTCAGGAAGATAAACATACAGCTCAACCCGAGCAAGTGTGCCTTTGTAATGGAAGAAGGGAAGTTCTTGGGGGTCATCGTCACTAAAGATGGCTTTAGAGCGAACCCTGAAAAGGTCGAAGCCATTATCAAAATGGAATCACCTACTACCATCAAACAGGCTCAGACACTGAATGGACGACTAGTGGCACTTAATCGCTTTTTGGTAAACCACGCAGAAAAGTCGTTTCCTTTCGTGTCAACGTTGAGAAACTGTTTAAAGAAAACGCACTTCCGCTGGACACCAGAAGCGGAAGCAGCTTTTCAGGAGATTCGGTCACGCTTGATCGAACTCCCAACGCTCACAGCACCAAAAGCGGGAGAGGAGTTAATCCTATACCTTTCCGCAACAGATAGAGCAACCGGGGCAGTCCTGCTAGTAGAGCGGAAAGGCATCCAGATGCCAATATATTATGTCAGCCGTATCCTAACAGACGTAGAAACCCGGTACTCTACCCTCGAAAAATTAGTCTTAGCACTTATACACGCTTCACGCAGGTTAAGACGATATTTCCAGGGTCACCCAATCACCATTCTCTCCAACTTCAAACTTGCAAACGTTCTAGGCAAACCCGAGTTATCGGGACGCCTAGCCAAATGGGCAATTGAGTTGGGGGAATACGCGATAAAGTATAAGCCAAGACCAGCCATAAAAGGCCAGGTTCTGGCCGACTTTATTGCAGAAGTGCCTGCATCGCGGGAAAAAGAGTGCCAGGAAGAGGCTCAACCCTCTCCAGCACAAGACATCAATGACGTCTGGCGACTCTACACTGATGGAGCAGCCAGTAACGAGGATTTAGGCGCAGGGCTGAAACTAACCAGCCCAGCAGGCCAAGAATACACTTACGCTATTCGACTGGATTTTCCAAGTACGAATAACGAAGCCGAGTATGAGGCATTCTTGGCTGGACTGAGAATTGCGCGTAAGATGGGGGTGAAAAACTTGGAAGCCCATGTGGATTCCATGTTGGTAGCCAATCAAATCAACGGGACGTACACGGCCGTGAACGACACAATGGCCCTGTACCTCGCACAAGCAAAATCCCTTATGCGCGATTTCAACGACTGCAAAGTCATACACGTCAAGCGAAGTGAAAACAAATCTGCGGATGCGTTAAGCAAGCTTGCATCATTAGCCTTCACCCACTTAGGAAAGGATATCCGCATTGAACTCCTCGAGGCACCTTCGGTCCCGCACAAGGAAATTTGTGTCATCCAAACCGGCACGGAAACGTGGATGACACCAATAATAAAATACCTTGCGGCAGGTACACTACCAGAATCAAAAACACAGGCAAGAAAACTACGCTGTAAAGCACTGAATTATCAACTCATCGATGACATCCTTTACAGACGTAACTTTCTTGGCCCACTCTTAAGATGCGTGGAAAACCAAGATGCTGACTACCTCCTAAGGGAAGTACACGAAGGCATCTGTGGAGTACACGCAGGTCCCCGCGCTGTTGTAGCTAAGCTAAACAACGCGGGATACTTTTGGCCGGGGATGCATACGGATGCACTGGCATACATCAGAAAATGCAGGTCTTGCCAGCTTTACACACCCAACACGCACCGCCCGAAGAATGAACTTGTTCCAGTCACTTCTTCATGGCCATTTCAGAAGTGGGCCATCGATGTGACAGGCCCATTTCCTACAGCAGTAGGAAATGTTCAGTTCCTTGTGGTAGCCATCGACTACTTCACCAAGTGGATAGAAGCAAAACCCTTAGCCCAAACAACCGCAAAACATATCAAAAAATTTATTTGGGAATTTATTATTTGTCGTTTTGGACTTCCACAGAATTTGGTGAGCGATAACGGCACCAACTTTGCTGACAAGAAGCTACAACAGTGGCTCAAAGAACTTCAAGTCACCCACACCTTTACCTCAGTGGCACACCCGCAAGGTAATGGTGAGGTGGAAAGAGCAAATAAGAGCATCGTCGAAGGCATCAAGAAAAGACTCTTGGAACACAGATCCGGCTGGGTGGACGAGCTTCCGCACGTCCTTTGGGCAAACAGAACGCTGAAGAAGGCCAGTACGGGAGAAACCCCGTTCAGTCTCACTTATGGCACTGAAGCCATGGTCCCGGTCGAAATTGGTTTACCCTCACCAAGGGTCTTGATTCAGCCAGAAGACAATGATGCGGAAAGACGGTTAGACCTTATGCTAACCGAGGAACGCAGAGACTTAGCCGCAGTGCGTGAAGAGAACTACAAGCGACAAATGCAAAAGTACTACAACACGCGGGTAAAACTCTGCAACTTCAATGTAAGAGACTACATACTGCGTAACAACGAGGCTTCGAACCAAGAACGCCCGGGAAAGCTGGCCCCGGTCTGGGAAGGGCCATACATTATCAAAGAAGTCCTGGGAAAGGGCGCATACCGGCTCGAAAGGCTCGATGGCACTCCCATCCCAAGAACATGGAATGGAGCTCAATTACGCAAATGTTATATGTAGATCAATTCCAAACTTGTAAAGAAAAGGCCTAGAGCCACTTCTAATGGAAATGATTCTCCTTTCACAATGTGTTGATAGCCTTACCTTTATACTTATGAACTTCCCACACTGATGTGCCGGTATTCACCGCATAAATGGGGGAAGAAGTAAGTCGTTACGTGTGGAAGGCGGCAAAACCCGCATAAACACAACGCTAAAAATCTCAAGTTTTAAGGAAAACCTACACACAGGTCAGATGTAAGTAAAGTTTAGCCATCCTTGTAAGTGCAAGTGACGGTCTTACCCGCACAATCACGAACAAGGAAGCAAAACTTCAACCTATCATCTACCACGTTCAAAGGTTAACTTATTCTGAACACTTAGAAAATTTCAAAGGAAAAGATGAGGAAAAATTCCACGCAGGTCAGATATAAGTAAAGTTAAGCCATCCTACTAAGTGTAAGTGACGGTCATACCCGCACAATCATGAAAGAGGAAGCGAAACAAACTTATAATTTACCACGTTAAAAAGTTAACTTATCTAAGTACTAAAGAAATTGCTAAGTTAGATCAAAACATGCGTAAAATAAACAATTCAAAGAACTAACACAATCTTTATTTCATCAAATTCAAATATTACAAAGCTATACAAAAGCAAAAATCTACGCTAATGGTGGAAAGGGATCTTCAGTATCAAGCTTCAGGACCACCTCCACTTGGACCCGCTCCATCAGTAGAGCGTGGTGGTTCAAGGAAGGCTTTAGAATAGCCAGCCCATCATCAGCAGCAGCGACTTCGTTCACCTTCTCCACCACCGGATGCGGGAAGGCGGCATACTGGTTCACTGCTTGGTCGTAAATAGCTTCAGTATCCACATCATACAAAGGGAAGTTGGAAGGCGGGATGCCTTTCTCAACGAACCCTAGACCAAGCAGGAAGCCGGCCTTTTCCCCATCCTCATGAGAAGCGTTGAGGGCTGCGCTCATAGCATCGTCATAAGACATCTCTGAGAAGACCCGATGCACAACCTACAAAAAAAATACAAGTATCAGAACCTTTTCTATTTACAAAGAAAAGCGTGAAGACATGAAGCTAAACATACCTGAGACAACGCTTCTCGAAGAAGCCATTCCTTGGCAACCAGAGCTTCTTGGAGGGCAGCTTGAGCTTCGTTACGGGCGCGTTCGGCTTCACTCTTGTTGAGGTTGGCAAGCAACACATCTTTAGCCGCAGCCTCTTCGACGCCCTTTAGCTTACGCTCGGTATGGTCAAGCACCCCCCTCTGGTCCAGGATTTCCTGAAGCTTCTTAGCGTCCTCCATCGCCAAGGCATCATGAGCCTGCTGGAGAGCCTCTAATTTGGCTTTAAGCTCTTCATTCTCCAGGCGTAGAGGCTCAGCAACAGCTTCAGCCTTGGTGGCCCTTTCAGTCGCGTTCCTAGCAGTCTCCTTAGCCAGCCGAAGCTGTTCATTAACAGCTTGGGCAGCCTTGGAGCGAGCCTCGAGACGGGCCTGAACCTCGACTTCAAGGGCCTTGAACGCCTTCTCCTTCTCCGCCGCCGCGGCGGAAAGCCTCCTATTCTCCTCCCGGACAGCCCGCGCCTGAGCTACTTCCTGAAGGCGAGCTGCCTTTAACTTGTCGTTTTCACGACAAAGCAGCTCGACGCGCGGCTGGATCCGGGCAAGGAGAACCCGAAGCTCATTGGTTAGCCTACCCTCCTGGTAGCTAGCCATGGCTTCCCCCAACGCACCACTGGGAGCAGCGTGACGAGCCCATTCCACCCACTCCACAGGGGTGCGAAGGGTTGTTCCTCGGCGGATGTTCCATCGTGGAACATACACTTCATTGGAATCCGACACTGCAAAAAACATAAAGCAGTTAGGAAAAGATGATAAAAAAATATGAAAAGAGCCAAAAGAACCCTACGCACCTGTAGGGTCAATAACAGGCCGATAGCCGCCGAACCCATCACCTGAACCCAAGGGAAATCCATCCAAGAGGTCAGGCAGATGGGAAGGTGGCAGAGATTGGCGAGAAGCCCCATGCGTACCTGATGGATCGGCCGTCGTTGCCGATGACGGGGGCATGGTAGCAGCCGCCGCGGTCGCCGCCGCGGAATCCGCAGCAATAGTAACCGCCGGCCCGGTGAAAGATACTGTAAAAATCGCACTCACAGCCGACGGTGACGTCATCTCAGCTGGAACAGTCGGCTTAAAGGAGTGAGCAACTGAACCAGCGGAAGCAGGCGCAGGCGCCTAGGTCGACGCCTCAGGTAGGCTGACCAAGCCTACCGTCATTGGCAGAGAGGTACTCCTCTGCGCTCCACCCTGGAATGCGTCAACATCCACGCCTGCGTAAAGAAGATAAGTGTTAAATGATAAAGCTATGAAGTTAAAAGACAAGAAGTTTGTACTTATGGGTTTTCTTGAGCCTAAAGGTACGGAGAGGCGGGGACGAACCCGATGGAGCCGGCCTCTTTGCGCCGGTTACCGTCGTCTTCTTGGGCTCTCCGGAGGTGACAGTCGCAGCCTCCGGAGCGGTGGTCTTATCACCACCGGGATTCCCCGCCACCTCTTCGCTCTCGGTCTCCGAATCAGACCGAGGCGCCGGATCGGCAGTGGAGGCCACCTTCTCCTTTCCCTTCCCGCCGGCAGCCTTCTTCTTCCGCACCAACGGAGGACCATCTGCGGATTCCTCATCAGAACATACGATTAGAGGAATTCCAGCAGAGGTTTCAACATTGAGGGGTCGAGGGTTGAATAGCGCCTTACCTGGCCGCCTGGCGCTCAGGATCTCGTGGCCTAGCGGGTAGACCTCCACGAACCGATCCGCAGTTTGTTCTAGGTTGGGCAACTCGTTCTCGTCTAGAGCGCGAGTACCCATCCGGGCGGGACCGTCAGCCTCCCGCGGGTTCAGGAGCGACTGCAAGTCGTTCCCCTCTGAAATAAACAGGAAAGAAGTTAGAAGAAATTCAAAATCAAAAAAAGGAAACAAAGCATACCGTAAGGAACAGAGTTCGAACCGTATTCAAGGACGATTGAGATTTTTTGCGCATCCGCCGCCTTCCACACCCGGCTCATCCCCAACATCACCATCCCGGACTCCGCAAACCGGTAAACCGGAGATTGGACCCGGGAAATCCTCGAAAACCATTCCGCCTCCTCGTAGTTGGAGGCGTGAAGGCTGGGAAGAGCTTGCCCGTTCTTAAACTTCAAGGCAAGGGGGATGGCGCGAGCGGATATGAAGAAGAACTCCCGCTTCCACGCGCGAAGACTGCGCTCGGTTGCGCAAATCTTCAAACCCTTTATCCGGGTTATCAACGTATACCACCCCTGGATGCACCTCCAGGTGTAGAAGGTCATCAGGCGGTCAACATAGGGCTCAATGCCCAGAATCCGGCACACCCACTCGAAGTGGCGAATCTTGGCGATCGCCATGGGGTGCAACTCGGTCAAATGAACACCGTGCCTCTCAAGGACACGGTAAACAAACTTTGTCAATGGGAACCTAAGATTCCCATAAACAAAGAATGCAGCATATACCCCGATCTTGCCTCTGGGGGCATCGTACACAGTCTGATGGGGTTCGGGAAACTCAGGCTCGAGAGACTCGAGCATGAACTTCCTGACGACGTACTGGTACAGATCGCCAGGCAGAGCACACTGGCACTCGCCAGCAGTACTCTTGTCATCGGCTGTAGATTCAAGATCACGAGACGACATCTTGCAAAGGAAATAAGAAAGCGATTTCGAGAGAATGCTTGCCTGAAAAGGGGAGTATTCGCCGGAAATCGCTTAAAAGATGAAGAGAAGAGTGAAAGTGTGGATTACAAAGAACCCTCTCCCCCCTTTATATACTAATCGCAATTAATGCGATGCATTTAATGCGGAAGAGAGAGAAATCGAAGGTGCAATGAAACTATGACACGTGGCAAAAAGCAAGCTGGCAACAGCTGTTGACAGGACGCGTACCATTAATTTCGCGGCCACGCGCCCGAAAAATCGGGCCCACGCGCCTGAAAAAGCGTCTGGAATGACCATGTACTGTCACGTCACCATAACTTCCTGACCGTCCTGACACAGTCAGAAGAAACCGTCGCACGACGTTTCAGAGGTTTGGATTGTTCTTATCCTTTCACCAACTCTTCGAATTTCAAAAAAATTCAAAAAAGATTCAAAAGTAGGCGGGAAAATACCCTTACCTTGGCAACTAAGTAACCGTAAGACGGATGCGGGTACAGTGTTAAGGCAAAACCCTTCACATACTTAGCACCCGCAGGGAATTGACGCCAGGAATACCTTGGAAGTAAAGTAACCGTAAGACAAGTGCGGGTACAGTGTCAAGGCAAAACCCTGCACATACTTAGCACTCTGCAGGGAATTCAAACCAAGAAGGATCTTCTGGGCCATGCTTGCGGAAACGGGAATAACATCCCCGCATGACGGGAACGTCGAGAACTATATTGTTCGAAACTCCATGATGGGATTGGTGGTTTTAGCGTAATTGATCAGTATGTTGAAAACTACCAAAACCCCATGGAGAATCCACACAAGTGGGACTCAACGCTCCTGACGTACGAGGAGGTTACAAACCTACCCGCTTCACACCCAAAGATCAAGCAGAAAAGTCGGGAATTTCTGCGTGACATCAGGAAAACCGCGGGAAGAATCACCACGGAAAACCTAAAAACTAAACCCTTTTCAAAAACCCCTTGCTAAGTCCAAAAGTTCACCTCACTTATTAATAATTCATGAGAAGAACATTGGACTGGGAGGACTTGAAGAGGTAGGTCCCAGCAGAGCCCAGTTGGACCCGCAAGACTCACCTTGAATAGGGACGTCTGCGCAATGACCAACTGCTCCAGCAGGACCCACCATGCTCAGAGAACCTTACGCGCAGTACGCCAGCTGTACCCGCAGGGAAAGCCTCCCAATGGTGAAGTACCCCGCCTGTTCCCGCAGCTGCGGATACAAGCCATCAGGGAAGGCTACCCGCACTAACAGCAAGGCTACACGCACAAGGCATTCGCTACTTCAGTAGTCACATGAAGGAATGAGCAAGGCGGGAATACTCCCGCCTAAATGAGCCAGTCCGTATGCTTCTGGAAGGTCTTTCGTACTATACCTACTAAGCTATGGGCGGAACAGCCAATTTGACCAGAGCAGCCCATGAACCAATCACAGGGTGACAGCTCACCGACAACAATACGAGGAGGAGCACCCTCTAGTACTGTTTGTCACTATTAGCCGCTGCCTACTCACCAACCCTTACGATGGGACGTGCGCAGCCTACAGTTGGTGGAACAGTGCGTATCCGGCAGTAAAGGAACAGTATACAGCCGACCTTTACTGTTGGCCGTAGCCTATCCACCAACCAGCATGGCCTGTGCGTAGTCCACTGTTGGTGGAACAGGAATACTATTCAGCCGGCTGTACCTTCTAGGAAACCTACCTTCGGCTATAAATACTCCAACACCTTGGAATGGTAAGGACATCATCTAATATCTCAATCTTATCTAGCAATCTCTTAATATACACTTATATTCAGAGCAATCTAGTCTGATTCTCACGCCGGAGGGTGGTCACAAGGAGGAACCCCCCCTTCTCAGTGATGAGCTTACGGTGTCTGTTTTGCAGGTCCCCTGAAGAACAACCTTCTCTGCTAGACCTCATCCTCGTGGGAAACATTACTTAACCCCCAGATTATCTATAATAACCTAACATGAATAAACAAAAAGCAAATGTTTTTAAAATTTCACGTACTAAAAAAGATGTAAAAAAAATGCCCACTGTGAATTAACTTCACAACAACAAATACTATATTGTTCTGTTTAACTATTTGGTTGTAAGGGTGGGAACACCCGGGTCAACTACCATGTTTCTATAATCCATGAAAATATGGTTTGCTATAAGTCAATCAATCACTATCTAACAAAATATAATCGTATTATAATAACCCTACTTTTTAAAATAGCAGCAGCAGCAACTATGGAACTTTAATAATCCATAACTACATGGTTTGCATCAACTATAATAATCCTCGATGTCGTTTTCCGTCAAAAAACTTACCAAATCGTTGATGAATGTTTTCCGTCAAAAAACTGATGAATACTTTAATAATCCTCGATGTCGTTGTTGTGTTTGTCGGCGTTCCGTGTTCGCCGGCGTTTCATGTTCGCCGGATTAGATTGCCGTGAAAATCCAATTGAACTATCAGTTTGTTCTCTAATATGTTAGAGGACATTGAAACGACGATGATTTTACTAGGGTTATTGTTAATTGGAAAGGATAATATGGTAATTACATACTAGAAGGAGAAATATATAATTATATGTTTAATATTGGGGAAATATGTAATAAGGCTAGTTAGGGAGGGGATATTTGTAATTTTTTTTTAAATCCAAAAGATAAGTCACATTTAGATATCATATACAGTTTTACATTATAATAAAAGTCAAACGGATAACAAGTTGCACAACTAACGTTAAAATTATCCAGTGTCGTTAGATTATGTTCTGTAATTTTTAGTTGCTTTTAAGGTTTACAGCGATTATATCATTTTGTTGTTTTTTTTTTCAAATTGGTGTAATGTTGCTCATCCACTTTCAAAATGAATGTTAAGCATTTTTATTTCTTTTTCTTTTTTCCTTTTTAAATAATCATTCGCGTATTAAGTTTTATATGATATCCTTTGAGTATAACATGTACTAGTTTTAGAGCTCACAAAAAACACGAGATGATCTAAATAATTAAGTTACAAATAAACCAATACATGATGTATATAGAAAAATATATTACATCTATGCTTGTATCATTATACATAAATTGATTTTATTTATATCACAAAATGATTTTTTTTAATGAACTTAATAAAAAAAATAATGTGATGCTAGACTGTCGCTATCTAGTAAAAAACAAGTAAAATAAGTTCCTAATCACCTAAGCAAGCTAGGGTAAGTAGGGTATCAAACACAAAGAGTATGTGGTCAATGTAAATTGTGCAAACAAGTTTCAGTATTATGAAGTAATATGTTTTAGTGCTGATCACACAAGAAATTAAGTTGGTTTTAATAATGATTAATCAAATTCACAAATTCAAGCAAATAACAAAGATGAATCATCCTCGGGTTTCAAGAATGCAATTTAACAGTTTCTCATGCAACCTAACCAATAAATTATCACAGACTGACTAAAGACTGATTAACAAGTTAAACCTTAGGCACCAACAATCCCTAACACACGACACTAGTTATCAAACGGTCCCTGCCAGTGTGACTCAACTAAGAGTAATTGTGTGCTTCGTTGTATTCAATCTAGTGAAATGTAACATCCCGAAATTTTAGAATAATAGTTAATATATTATTGCGTCGGGTGAAATAAACAAGTTAGTGGAACGATAATAATAATAGAATATGAAAGAGTAAGTAGGATAATTAGATATGATTAGTTATGGACCAAAAAGGAAATATGGGCCTTAGGTCCATGGGCTTAAGGGAGTATAAATACCCCCTTAAACCCTAAACCTTTCCATTTTCCATCCATCTTATCCATCCTAATCTTTACACACTCAAAACACACACACTCATCCATAAACAGTCGCGAGCTAAAGGAGCATTCCAAGGCCAAACCGAGCCTATAACTTGGTAGATCTTGAACGTGCAAGCAAGATACAAGATTTGTAGTTCATCACCAAACTAACCGTAACCTTAAAAACACGTAAAGGTACGTTCTTGATCTTAAAGTCTATGCTTTTATGAACGGTTGGTCTTGAAACTTAAACCTAAAGTAGATCGGGTATAAATGAGTATTAAAGTAGCAAACTTGATGTTAAAACGAACCTATAACCATGAACGGCTCGTTTAAAATATACCGTAGAACTAGTATTGGACGTTTTTAGCTTAAAAGATCAAACTTTATGATTTGTTCGGGTCAAGAGTGGGTCGCAATCGGTCTAGGGAATGGTGGGGGATAAGACTGAACCATAATAAGCGAACAAGGGATGCAAAACGCGTGTTTTGATTGATGAAACGAACCCTAGCAGCAGCAGCTCGCTACAGCAAGGTTAACTTCGCTTGATGTGTAAGTTCGCCATGCCTTAACTTCGCTTGTGGTATAAGTTCGCTGTTGAGCAAGTTCGCCAGTTTAAGTTCGCTCTCGTATAAGTTCGTTTATAAGTTCACCATGCTTAAGTTCGCTTACATACAACTTCGCCTAATGCCAAGTTCGCCTGATGTTAAGTTCGCTTATATCAAGACCTGGATACGTGGCGACTTGTATATGTAAACATATATGTGTACACACATGATGGTATGCATTGTAAGGACTAAAGAGATGAATCATATCAAAGTTAAAATGAAGGGGAAACCATTGAAATGATAAGTAAAAAGTAAGCTAATACTAGGCCACTAGTTTAGATTAGACGAGTATTGCCGAGCTCAGTTGAAGAAGGGATTAACTATCGGAGAAAGAAGCAGAGTTCAGGTGAGTTTCTAGCCCCATTCCTTGTTATGTTTTCGGGCCTGTGTGCATACTTGATGTGAAGTGTGAATACACTTACCTTAAGTGGTAAGTGTATGCTATAATGTTTGATGTGATATATTTATGTATGTTATGAATGAATGTCTATTGGTGGGTGAATGATCTTTAGATATTGCACGCGTAGACAGTGAAGGTTAGTCGGTGTGCGAACGATCTTCGGATATTGCGCGTACCGTCATTCGGGAATGATCCCCAAGTGGTTATTAGTGTGTGTAAATGTTATGATGTAACTTGGTTATTATGTAAATGATGTAATGATATGAAGTGTGTTGTAGACAAGTAGAGGTAGAGTGTGTTAGAAGTGGCAAGAGTCTAATAAGAGTGTTAGTGGCATGACGATAGTACGTGGTAGGGTAAGCCTATACGTGACTTTGTTATTAAAGTGGCAAAGTGGCATAACGTTATTACGTTATTAAAGTGGCAAAGTGGCATAACGTTATTCGTTATTAAAGTGGTTAAGTGGTAGGGGTGAATAAGAGGTTAAGTGGTAAGGTGAGCAGTTCTGATAGTGGGCTACGTGTATTCGGATACGTATATGATGCATGTAGTGGTTGTATGATAAGTTGCTTGATTAACTAGAACTCACTCAGCGTAGCTAGCTTTTAGTATGCACGCAGGTGAGCTGCTTATAGAGTTAGCATGAGGAAGGCACATGGCATGGATTGGACGGCTGGCATCTGAAGATAGAAGAAAAGACGTTTAAAATATAATGATTTGTGTTATGGTATCAAAGAAAAGATTTAATGTTTTGTAACGAATGATTGATGTTTTATATTCCGCGAAAAGTTTTAAGTAACTCTGATTGTAAGAACTGTGTTTATGAGTAATTCCGACGTTAAAGTAGGGCTGCCGGGTTCGAGGCCTTACATGAAACAACCCTATGAGCAATTACTATAGCAACCGACAAACTAATCTTTTTGATCAACGTAAACCTAAACCGATTGAATGCACAACAATACTAAATATCAATACTCATAGATCAATCAACGATATTTACAAATTGTATGTTCTTGGTTACACTAAAAACTGAATAAAATACAAACTCTACATCCCGGGAAAGAATCGAAGAGATTAGACGAGCCTCGACATCATGGAATCTTCAATTATGATGAGCTAGAACATAAGAGTGGCTTCGGTATGATCCGGAATGGTGGAATCGCCTCTTTCTTGCTCTGGAAAGCCTGGAATAAGATATTGAATGATAGGGTCATTCTTCAGAAAAATAACTTAAAACCCTAATTTTCCTGTCTGCGTTACCCATCGCGATACGCGATGGGGTCTTCAGTGGTCCATCGTGTATCGCGATGGACCACAAGTCAACTTCTCATTTAAGTCCCATCGCGATACGCGATGGGTCTTCTGGCCTGCCCATCGTGTATTGTGATGGGTCTTGTCAACAGAATTCTTGTATTATTTTCTCGTTTCGCGTGCTAGACGTCCCGAGTTTTCATCCCGTTCCTCAACAGGTCTAAATTAGCTGCTTTAACGTCTGTGACCTGAAATGCAATAGACACGTATGAAGTATCGAAGTTCCCACGATAAACAGTTAAAACTAGTAAATAAACGAACTAAAGTATATACAAATTAACCAACCATCGCATCCACGCACTTATCTTTTGCTTGCCCTCAAGCAAACTCTAAAGTAAACATTAACCTCCACCATAGGTATGTGAATTATCGCCATTAATACTAGTAAGGTTTAAGGTCATACCTAGTTTCCTAGACTGACACTTTCAAGATTGACATCCCAGAAATAAGGTTAAATGGTACTATAAAAACAATAGAGCCGCCCAGACGTGTGTACTTTGTTTCCGGTTAAGGCATACATGTTCATACCCCTTACACTATCAACACTCCTTTTGTTTTAATATATGGACTGACAAAATATGTGCCAGTATATGTCTCTGCCCTTGTAACAACTCGGATTTTCAAATTAATATTATAATCGTTACCCGACTCGTTTTTATTTTCGGGTTATTTTATTAATGAAATTATCACGTTTATCGAGTAATTATTTTATTCTTAATTGTTATTATAATATATTTATTATACATAAATTAACTTGGAAAATGTACAAATTTTACCCAAATGTATACTTTAAACCTATATTGCCTCCACCTCATTAGATCAGGGTCTGTTTTGCAAATATGGATTATATTATATTAAAACCCATTTACCCATTTACACAAACCCGATCCAATTACCCAACCAGTAACCCGTTTCCTTGTTTGTTGCTTAATTCTCGTGGTATAATAGGAGTTGATCTTTTTAGATTGTTTATGCTCGTATCACAAACTATACCGACCATTTAATTTGGGTAATAAGAATCACAATTTGATCGTATTCATGTTTTTATCAATTCGTCTATAAGTACTTCGGGTTAGAATCATCTCCATAATCTCGCTAACCTAACCCTACGTTTAATTGATTTATAACGACCTGCAAGTCGTCAACGCCGTTCATGTTTGGCCGTTGTTGTTCATAGTGCCGTTCACCATTGAGTCGCTCTCCTAACTGATAATTCTCGCAAGTAACATATTCGTTTTAATCAATATTATGTTAGCCCTAACCTAATTATAACAAACTGTGAACGAATTGCTCAATTGTTAATCTAGGGTTCTTGGTTTAATTTGGTGAACTGGTCTGTCTGTATGTGTTTAATAGTTTCCAGTTTATAACCAAATGGTAGGTTGGAGCAGATGGTTGTGTGAGTGGGTTAGCACATGGTGATTGCGGGTTCGAACCCGGCCACCCGGTATTTTAGGTTTTCTTTTTTATCAATTTTTTATTAAGTATTATAATAATTAAATGATAAATTAATAGTGGCTATTAAATAAATATTATTAAAACCGACATATCGGAGTTTATTGTTTTCTCAAATTTTGTTAAACGTTTTCGTTTACGTGTGTATATATATATATGAATATGTATATATTATAAGTATATTTTAATAATAATAATAAACCATCTTTACCTTATTAAAACGCGACACTTTTAACTCACGTTTCATTGTCTTTGAACGACTTTACAAACTCGTCATACATATATTATATAAATGTATATTATATTAATTTTTTAAACGATAATATAATAAACATATTTGTGACATTCGTCCATTTCGGGTTAATCGTATTTTCGTTTCATAATTGTTTATTATGTAAACCGACCCGTTTTGTAAACCGAAACCCTCGATATAATTAAAATGATGGATTTTATATTACAATATTGTTTTATACTTGTTGGGTCTCAAAAACATCCCTTTCGGTCCTTTAAATGCCTTAAAAACGCTTAAAACGAACTTCTAGGACCATTTTTGCCAATTTTGAAAGTTTGATTATTTTTGGCAGCCCACCCATAGCGTGGTGCGATGAGGGTGGTCAATACCCATTGCGTGGTGCGATGACTAGCAGACCAGATCTTCATATTTGTGTTTTCTTGTTGGCTCTTTAATCCAAAATTCGGTTTTTACATACTAAACCTCTTGTTTAACCCTCCAAACCTTGTCTTATAAATACAAGACCCTCTTCTACATTAATCCCTGCTCATAATTCATTATCTCACTTAAATTCATTGTTTTTTAAGGTTGTTTTTCTTTGTTCTTGAAGGTTTGACTTTCAAAAGTCAAACTGATCAAGTTTTGCACATTAATTAGTTTACTTAGTCTGAATTAACACTTATAAATTATCGCACAACATATATATAATTTACACCCCTTGATACCTTTGGTGTTCACTTCCCCGGTCTCGGTCGGTGGAGTGTTGGGCCTCGTAAGGCAAGGCTTCATGAAGGACTTTCGTGGTCCTTGATATATATATATATATATAACTATCTAACAATCTAACTTTATTATTGCTTACTAACCATGCTTAACTTCTGCTCTTTTAGTTTGTATATCATATTTATGAAGTTCCATGGTTATGGTTTGTAGAGACTAGCCTCGGTTTACCCGTAAACCGAACTTTGTTTACTAGTTTTGTTAAATAATTGTTTAAACATGCCTATTGTTAAGTTTAAGTTTCTAAAATCACTTTTTATAAGTTCTATGGTTATGGGTTTGTAGAATCTTACCTCGGTCTTAACCTGAAACAAGATCCGAACCGAAAACCGAACTTTCGTTTAAAGGCTTTATTGTTAACTTTTTGGTTGTAAAACTTAAGTATCATCATTTATACTTAATTATACAAGTTATTTGATATTTGGACATGTGGCAACCATCCATGAACTTATTTGGCGATGGAAACCGAACCAAACCAAACTAAATCGATTTTCACTCGCTTAAGACACACGAGTGTGTTTTTAGCTATCAAGACTTGTATAAATCTTTAAAAACACTTTATAAACTGATTTTATTTATTTTCTTAAGTACTTGGAAATGTTGGATCCAACTTGATCTCATAACAAAGTTTGGACTGACAAAACCGAACACTCGCTTAACGGACGTTGTTAGTTCTAAAACAATAGAACTCTAGATACTTGGTTAAGTCTTATTAAAGTTTATTGAGTTATCTCATAACATTCATTATTTTGGAAAGTTGACTTTGGGTTTGACCAATTATCAAGACCCGAACCAACAACCCGACACACTCGTTAAAACCCGTTTTAGTATCTATATTATAAAGGGCTTGCATTCTTGAATTTTTACCCACCTTATTACTTAACATAGGTTGAGTAAATATTAAAGGCTAGATACTTTAACCCGGTTTCGAGCAAACTTGTATTTTTAAAAGACTATTATCATGTTTTTCTTAAACATTTACATTTTAAAACATAAACTTTAAATTGTTTACATTTCCTATCATTTATCTTATTTGAATACTTCCTAGACAACTTTATAATACAAGATTTCCTTTCATCTAGACTTTGCTCGTTAAACCTCATCCTTCCGGTTACTCGTCATTTTACCGAATCAAGTTTGTTACTTGAACGTGAGTACTTTTCATACCCCGTTTTCCATCTTTTGGGGGTGATATTGTATACTTATTCAAACTAAATGATTTATACTTGAGTCTTAAACCACAAACTTTATTGTATACTTTACTTAAATAAATGCTAGATTTGGTGTTATATGCTTACATGCTTAAATGCTAATGTGTTTATCTCTTTTGGTTGGTTGATTCATAAAATCCAAATCTATTTGGTATTCTCTTATAGATGATGTCGTTAATGTATTCTTATTAACGATCTCATACGAAATCCGAATCTATTTGGTATTCTCTTATAGACGGTGTCGCTAATGTATTCTTATTAACGATTTCATACGAAATCCAAATCTATTTGGTATTCTCTTATAGACGGTGTCGTTAATGTATGCTTATTAACGATCTCATACGAAATCCGAATCTATTTGGTATTCTCTTATATACGGTGTCGTTAATGTATTCTTATTAACGATCTCATATAAAATCTTAGGCTATTTGGTATTCTCTTATAGCAAGGTGTCGCTAATGTATTCTTATTATCGATCTCATTTATCCAAATTGTTGCTATTATTTATCGTTTTGTATACACGTTGTGGAATTTCCTATTATATACTTATTATTCAAAACTATGAAATTGCTCACCAACCTTTGTGTTGACAAATTCTATTTTATGCAATGTTTTTGAATTTAGATTGACTCGAGAACTTCAAGAAAAACGTTATCAAGACTACTAGGATATTAGCAAAACGAACAATATATTATTTGGTATAGTTGAATTCGGTTATTGTATGAACAAGTTATGTGACGTGTTATGATTTGATGAATTTAAATGAGTTGATTAAATATTGTCACTTTAATAGTGTCTTGTGTTCTTGAGCAATCCGTTGCACCCCGACATGTTCCGCCGCCTTTGGTCGGGGTGTGACAATATTAAACACGTTAAACAAAACCTTATCTTTAAAGCTTCGTTGACGATTCAAAGTATATTTTTATTTACACATTATTATTATAATTTATTTATTTACTTATGTTTATTTCATCTTAAATAATGTTTATATATTTGAATAATTTAGTTGTTTAAAAGGTTTAATTAGTTATTTTTACCAAGTATAAAATCGATGGTATTTTTTTATTAATTCCTTTAATATAAGGATAGCAATAATATTGGTTTGCAATAATAATAATAAATCTGTAGAGATTAATCGTTCAATCAATAACATTACAGTCCCTAACTTAACTCAAATCGCACCGAAATCTTAATTCATTAAAATCGTGTTATACCTTTTATAATTAATTCATGTTATATTATTTAACTAGGAATCCTTGTAGGTGTATCCCGAAGGGTTCATCGTTTTCACGTCATCATATTTGTTTCGTTCATCCGATCAGATGAGTATTTCACTCCCTTTCTTTTTTCTTTTACTTACTTTTAACCGTTTTGGGGATATATGCGTTCGTAGATATTTTCTGTTATATAGTATTCAAACGCAACTGTTTATCCTTGTGTGTTTATCAGTCTGCCTAACTTGCTATTTGCTTACTTGTTTTGTTTGAATGCTATTTGCTTACTTCGGCAACCGATGACCATTTTTATGGCATGGTTTAGTCCTTGCTTGGTAACTAATGTCCATATATATGGAATTGGTTGAGCCCTTTCTTTATGGTTTCTTTAGGGTTTGCTTTCTTTATAGTTGTTTGATTGTTATATGCTATGGCTTATCTGTATATCTCACAGGAACAGTTTGCACTTTTACTTATTATTATATAATGTCTCAAATCTGGTGATTTACTCACTCAACATTGTGTTGACAAAATCTATTTTATTTTTAACGCATATGCAGGTTATCGTGTGATATGATTCTCAAGCTTGTATTTGAAGAAAACTTAGGTTGCATGTTAGAGAAGAAGATACAAGAATTAGAATATTGAATTTTGTTTTATTTGATTCAATATTAATTTCTGTACTTTGGTTAAATTGATGTAAATGATTATTTAATTAAATTAATAGATATTGTCACATTTAATATTGCATGATAGTACATTTGAAAAGCTGTGAGCAATCAGCTCACGCCCCGACATTTCTGTCGTAGGTTGGGGTGTAACAGCCCTCAAATACCAAATATGAGTCACAACTTAATAAGCTTGTAGGCCAGTCTTATCTCCACCCATTACCCACTGGTTGCATAAAGACTCGGACTTGGGTTTTGCTGAGGCTTAGGTATGGGTGCGGATTTGGCATATTTAGTGAGTAAGGTGGATGAAACCCAGTTTAACAAATATATATCACTAATTAAAAACAAACAAACTGCTAATTACATAACTGAATAAAAACAGACTTCTTTTTGGATTTTTGCTGAATTTTCCAATTTTTTTTTGTTTATTATTTTTTTACTAAACTGATAAACAATACACTGAAATAAATAAATATACAACTCTAACATTCACATATTTACAACTCTACCGAGACATACATACATTGTGTACTATGCTCTACAACTGACTATATACAACTCGATAACGAACTGGATTTCATCACACATGGTTAAAATATAATGAAGGCCAAGGCTGAAATGGTGTGTAATGTTTGGTTTAGCAAATAAGAAGGAATAAGGTCCAAACGGGGCTCCTAGGGGGGTAATGTTAGGCAAGGAATTTTATTTAATGGGGGAAAGATGTATCTACGGGTTTTCGAAAGTCCTAATCTCCATACAGGCAGTGGTATTAAGATCTTGATAAGCATATGACAAGCAAGTTTTAATTCTGTAAAACATACCGGTTTCCCTCAATAAATGATTAGACATGTTTTATATTTATTATATAGTATGTGTATTAAGTATAGGGGGGCATCTCACAATATTTCTAGAATTATGGGCCGCCGATATGAAACATGTATACCCGTCCCCTTGACTCGTTATCCCCGCCTAAACGACCCCATTTTCAACTTCTCTTATTGAAAACATTTGTGAGTAAAACTATCGAGAAGCTGAAAAACCAACTATGACTGGAAACCTATAACTTGGCATTAATGACAATAAATAACAGTTAACAAATTTGGTTTCCGAACACTCTTCAAGGTAGGCTAAGAATTTCAAATTTTCCCCCATCCCCACACTTGAGGTTTACATTGTCCTCAATATTAAAATATTTAAACAATTAATGAACATTTGAGGGGCGGGGTTGAAATTGACAGTTTAATAATTGAAAACTCGGGGCTCTAATGTGATGGTTCTACTTTCAATTATACAATTACACTTCTAACACTCAAAATTAAAAATAAAAAATTAGATTATGAAACTGAAATCACCTGATATAAATGACCATGCAATGCAAAACTGTGGCTTGTAAACTCTCGTAAACACTCGCGCACACTCGTCTCATCCAAATACCAACCGAACAACCAAATCTGCAAAGTCTCGAGACGTGTAGAAGCAAGCTTCTCACAAGTGTAAGACATAGGTCTTTTAAGAGTTATGTAAAATTAATTTTCTTTTAATTTTATCAAAATAATTACCGAGCCGAATAAATTCATTTCATAATAAAGTTTGTTAAACTATTTAAAAATGTTAAAATACATAATTCACTTTCGTATGAATCACGATTGCATTTAGCGTATGCAACAAGCCCTTTAAACCCCCCGGTAGCCCGGGTGGACGAGTGATGTCTCGTAAGGGTTTATAGAGAACCACGCCAACAAAGTTCCAAATACAACAAAATATACAATAAATCAAATACAACATATAATAACTAAAATGAAAACAAATTGAAAAGATACTTACAAACCCCGGATTGCCTCCCGGTAAGTGCTGAATTGATGTCTACAGCTCGACAATACTTGAATTCCTCACGGTGGTCAAAGTGCACACTTACCCACCGAGTTTCCAATATACGCACGGTAGCTTACATGCCAAGTCCATAACCGCTTTACAGTGATTGGCATGCTACTTGAATGATTATTGTGAGGCCGCTTCTTAACTATTTGCCCAATATCATGCAACCTTACTTTCATGTCATTCTTAACTATAGGCCTAAGGTCCATGAGATTAGGAGTATAAATACCCCTTAAACCCTAATCATTTCCATTTCCTTCCATTTTACACCTTAGCCTCTACCACCAAAAAACACACACTTAAGCCAAACACTCTCTACTCTATTCCATTCAATGATCCGAGATCAACCGAAGGTAAGAAATCGTTTATCTTAGTTGACCCAACATATTATAACCCGACAACGCAGCCCCGGGATGCCGAATGATCTGTTTGAATCTAGATCTAGCTTTATTCGGGTGTTTAATCAACCAAAAACTAGATTAAGGGTTACCTTAGCTCAGATCTGGATGCCCCAAAGCTACCCATGTCATAAACGATCAAACCCCAACCAACCGTGGTAGTTAACGGCGGTTGACGGCGCCGGAATCGAAGAAAATCCGTAAAAATGCGTGAAGAAGGGTTGACCTGCACTTATATGGCCGTATAAGTATTTACGTCGTATAAGTTACAACGTGTATGTATAAAGTATGAGCAGCGTGTATGTATGTAGAGCATATGTATATAGCGTATATGTATATGTAAGTTGTATATGTATGTAGCGCATAAGTATGGGGCGTATATGCATATATAGCCGTGTATGTATGTAGCACATATTTATATAGCATATATGTATATGTAGGCCGTGTATGTATGCAGCGCATATGTATATGGCGTATATGTATGTATGTAACGTATATATGTGTGCCACACATATGTATGTATGTGTGCATGAATTATACGCTGTGGATGACTTATACGTTGGGAAGACTTATACGCCTAAAAAGGACTTATACGCCAGATTAAAATACATGCCCTAAACTTATACGGGCTTAAATGATTTTCTGAAATAAGTAAAAGATAGACAGCGTATACATACGTAAACGATAGATATGTACTTATATGTATGTATGTATGTGTGCATGACTTATACGTTGTGGACGACTTATACGTTGGGAAGACTTATACGCCTAAAAAGGACTTATACGCCAGATTAAATTACACGCCCTAAAATTATACGGGCTTAAATGATTTCTGAAATTAGCGAAAGATAGACATCGTATACGTACTTAAACGATAGATATGGACTTATATGATATGTAAGCTTCGAGTATGAAAATAATTAATAATGAAAGGTAACGTTTAAAACGGGAAATGACATAGGAAGAAAGACCGAACTTCAGTTTTCTGATGAGGTTTTTAGTAAAGACTTATTAATGAAAATAATTTTTTTCCAAGCTGACTTGGCAGCTTAACCCTAGCCAGGGGATCTGCCCCTTGGACCCCGCTAGTGGCTGCCGCCCCTAGAACCCTGCTGCCAGGGGCGCTGCCCCCGGACCCCCGTAGCTAGGGGTTACAATAAATTTGAAACATGATATAATTAGGAGTGATTAAGTGATGCTTGTTAATTGATACACAGCTAGCCGTGCACAACTCAAAGAAGGCATTACCATAAACTCAGAAAGGAATCGCTTACAGGTGAGTTTCTAGCCCCATTTCCTTATTATGTTTTCAGGGCTGTGTGCATACTCAATGTGATTAGTTAATACACTTACCTAAATCGGTAGTGTATGATATGTGAATGTGTGTAAATGATATATGTATGTGGTTAGGAGTATGCATGAAAGTATATAATAATCTGTATGTGTAAAGAAGTGTATGTATGGTTGTATGGAAAGATGGGACTAGACCCTACCAATATCTGAGTTAGAAGGGACCATACCCTAATAGTATCTGAGATAGATGGAACCAGAACCTAATAATATCTGAGAAAGAAGGGACCAGACCCTAAAAATATATGAGACAGAAGGGACCATACCCTAATAATATCTGATATTGAATGAACCAGACCCTTTACCGAACGAAAATTCATGTCCGTGTCCGTCCATTAGAAAATTGAGTTTGTCTGTGTCCGTCCGTGTCCGTCCGTTAATACCGTAAGCGGACATTAGCGAACACTAATGAACAAACGAACATATATACATTAATGGACAAACATAAACTATTTCATATTAATTCCAATCATAAATCCAAATATCTTCATCTACAAAATTTGGAATTATACCACATAACATTCAAATATACTAAACACTTAATATATTAACCAAAACACAATGATATCAAAATAGTGTCTTGGTCCTCTTGGAGTTCAAATTCTTAGTTCTTCATTCTTTAAGGAATTTCAATATACACAATATCGTTTTCATCATTTTCCTACAACGATAAAAGAAAATAACTATTAGTCTATTACATGTTGATAAGAAAATGAAAATTAGTTGAAAACAAATACCATTACCTTGTTTTTCTTTTTCTTAAGCCCGTAGTAATGGCGATACCAATCAGCTCCACAAATAAGCATATCTACCGTCTGAGTTCCTAAAGAAGCACGATGTGGATCGACAACCCTCCCACCCTCACTAAAAACTGATTCTGAGGCAACTGTTGTGACTGGAATAGCTAAGATATCAGCTGCCATTTTGGATAAAATTCTATACTTATGTTTGTTCTCTTTCCACCACCCCAACGCATCAAAATACACCCCCGGTTCAGTAATGAAAACTCCTTCTTCCAAATAAGTGACTAGTTCTGACTTGATACTTTCAACACAATCAACGCTTCTAAAATGTTGATCATACTTAGCACCACCTTTCTTGATACCCTTACCAAATCTAGAAGCCTTAAAACTATAACCACTTGTACTCCCACTCAGACCATTCCCAACAATTGCACCTGTAGACGAACTAACATTGGGCTCTTCATAAGCCTCAACATACTCTTTAAATAACTCATATAATTTATCTTGAACCAACTTAATCTCTGCTTCAGCCTTTTCTTTAGAATAAATGGTGTTAAAAGAAAGGAAATTAACTTCATTTTGTATCTAGGATCCATAACAACACCAATTGAAATCAACAAATTACATGAACCCCAATACTTGTTAAATTTTTGTTTCATCTTCGCAGCCATACCTTTCATGCAATCATTCTCATCCAAAGCTACCTCATCCAATGCTTCTTTTATGCCATGTAACTCTTTTAGAAATAAATTGGATGTCGGATACTCAGAACCTACCAAGTAAAAAAATAAATTAAAAGTAAAGCAAAAATTTTACATGATCCATTAATTCATTTTACTACTTCAATAACTAACCAATAATTAAAAGTAACAAAACAATACTGTAAAAGCACATATTATTTTACAAAACAATTAGCACACTTTTATTAAAGCAAATACCTGAAATTATCATCGTCGCATCGTTGAAAAGTTCTAAAAAGGAGCAGACATCGTCAACTTTTTGCCAATCGTCCTCACTAGGCAAAGTGTCGTATGTAGGTTCTCAATCGGCATAATTTGCAAAAACTTCTTTAAACTCCAAAGCTGTTGATAACATGGCATACGTGGCATTCCACCGAGTACTAACATCTAAGATCAGATGCTTCTTTGACATTAATAACTGCTTAGAAAGCTCACTAAAGATATGCAATCGGCCTGGAGAGGCGCTAACGTGTTTCATACTCTCGCGGAATCTTTAATTTCTGTTAAGCCATCTTGAACTAACAAATTCAAAATGTGTGCGCAACACCGCACATGAAAAAATTTTCCATCAATAGCAAGCTTCTTTTGATTATTCAGATTTTCCATTAACTTCTTGGCCACCACATCATTAATTTTAGCATTATTGACCGTTAACGTAGCAACCTTCGTCTCAATCTTCCACTCTTTCAGACACTTGTAAAGACAATCATAGATACGAATTCCAGTATATGGTGGATCTACTTGAACAAAACTCAAGATGCATTTATGTAGCTTAAAATCTGAGTCCACAAGGTGGCATGTCACTACCATGTAATGAATATTCTAAACTGATGTCCACATATCAGTTGTGATGCTAACACGATTAACTAAATCTATCAGATTTTGAATTTTTTTTCCTTCCAATTTCATAACTAGAAATACAATCTTTCTTAGCCGTTGCATGTGAGATTTTGTTAAATAATGGATTAGCTTCTTTCATCAACACATTAAAGAGTTCATACTCAACAAAACTAAATGGCAATTCATGAACCATTATCATATGAGAAACAACCTCTCTCAACCTACCATCATCAAACTTCCAATTTTGAACACTTGTAGAAGAATCTGACTTTCCATTCGAAACATTCAACTTTAACTGACCTTTGTTCACGACTTGTAATTTTGGGCAAACTTTGATGTGCCTATGCATTGGTGTAGTTGTTCCATCTTCATATTTTTTCACTTTCTCCCCACAATGAATGCACTGATGCATTTTAGTTCCATCATCCAAAGTGACCTCAAGAAAATGTTTCCAGGCTATTGAAATCTTCTTTCTTTTCTTTTTGTTGAACGGTTCTTCATCGTTATTGGCTGATTGTGCTTGTTCTGCACCAGCGGTTGCTGCATGTACACCTTCATTGGGTTTTCATCGTTAGCTTCAAGTATAACAACATCTGGATCTTGATTATTTTCCATTGATGAAGTGTCAGCGCTAGACTGAAATTCGGTTGATTCAAATGGTGAACTTAGGTCTAAATATTAATCTTCATTCTAGAAAAATGGACCAGTGCAAGAAACATATAAAAAAGTATGATTAATACCACTAGAAATTTCACAATTAAATTACAAGATTGGATATATCTAAGCACTTTGCTAACGAACCTGCTCGTTATCAAGACTTTAGTTAAAGAAATATATTCTAATTACAATACTTTCACCATGGCCTAGTCTAATACCAGATTTATGAATTGAAAGTTCAAATAAGAAATTAATAATATGTTTAAAATGTTAACCCAAAAGGTAAAAAAAAATGAGCATATTGATCGGTGGTCAAAAGTTCTTCATTCATTATTAAATGAGTGTGACCCAATTTTTCCCAATCTGCATATATACATATCTCGAACTCTTGAAGTATATAACAAACTCCAAAATTAATTATAACATAAACCAATTATAGATCATGGATTGATAGATATTAACTTACATGATAAGAGGTTCGGTGTGGGTGGAGATGTTGGAGGAAGATGGAGAGGCATTTGTTTTATTCAGGGTATGTATTTTTCTCCTTATATACTAGGGTAAAAGACAAATAAATCAAAACATATTATTTAAAAAATAATGTCATTAACAGCGGGCGGACGGACGGGCAAACATACACAAACCGAACCGGACGGACTTTACCGAACGGACGTTAACGGGTGGACGTTACCGGACGTAACCGAACGGACGTTACCGGGTGTTCACGAACAACCTCGAACGGACTAGGCCTTTGTCCATGTTCGTCCATTAAGCTTACCGAACAAAATTTTTTGTCCATTTCCGGTTCGTTTATTAAACGGACGAACATAAACGAACTTCTTACCGAACGAACGACGTCCGGTTCGCTTACAACCCTATTTATGAGTAAATCCAACGCTAAATTAAGGCACCGGGACCGGGACCGGGACCTTACATTACTAAATTAACCGAAAAAATAAATTGATAGATTTAAGTCATATATTTATAATTTATATATATATATATATATATATATATATATATATATATGACAATGTAAAAAAACCAATAGATAACGGATTTATTTTTAAAAATGGATCAACTTTTAAACATGTATTTATAATTTAATGATTGAAGAGATTACTTTGTAACTTGAAAACATATTATAGTTTTATTTTATTTTATTTACAATCTTCAATAATATACATAATATAATATGTTAATGATAACATTTAAAATTATATTTTTTCAATATTTAACAAACACGTCTTGTTGTTGATTTTTGGATTTCACCAAGTATGTATTGAAATATATTTAAACAATGTATAGTGGTATAATATGTAAATATTTATTTTTATAAAAGTGTATAGATATAATCTATGTGGAGTTTAAAGAAAAGTGAATAATTTAATCATGTTATAGATATAATACAAATGGAGTGTAAAAGGAAATTGAATAATTATTGATCTATGACATATATTAGTTTTGAAGGAAAAAATATTGTGAGCATTGATCACAAACCGACACATGTCTTCAATTATTTTACTTTATTTAAATATGTTGATAATAGAGTTATTGGAGGCTTGGAACATCTTTCAATTTTTGGAGCATGATCCTTTCTTATTTATGTATTTACTAGGCTATTGACCCATGTACAACACAGGTGGAAATATATAAATCATGTAACAAACACACATAATATGAAAGTGGAAAATAGAATGTCATATATAATTGGGAAAACACAACATAATGTATAGTTGTTAATAATACCAGTAACAAAATAAAAGATTATTAACCATAAGTTTCAACGAAAATAACATGCATTTTACAATTATTAGATTGATAATTAAAACTTCAAAAATGAGAATTTCATAAACTACTAAATAGTTCATTATAACCCACATTTGTAGTTTTATTTGTAACTTTACATTCCTTGTCGAATATAAGTATTTTAACATCGTCTCTACTATTTACTCGTGATAAAGATACATATAGTTGACCATGTGTAAACACCGGCGCCAGCTCTTGCTTGTGATTGATCTTGACTTTTGTTAATGGTCATTGCCAAACAAACGGCAATGGGAAACTGTCTTCGTTTCAATTTGAATTGTAGTTTCTTTTCTGAAGGAGTGAGACCACTACGAGTTATATAAGTACGTTAACCAATGTTAGTACCTAAAATAACCTTTACTTCGATAAAATGCCTCCCTAATTTAATTACCTGTATAAACTGTTATTCTGATCTGCATTTCTTAGTAACATTATTGGCACACAAACTTTTAGAAGTAATCTATGATTAGGCATACTAGTCATTTTTCAACCATTTAGAAAATATGGTGAGTGTAATGTTGGATCGAAACCAGGCCCAACACTATAAGACTGATCTATACTATCAGCACTGAGATATTCAACTTCTTCTCCGGGAAATAAAGCCAAAAATCTATCATTAATGTCTTAGACAACCTCATTTAAAGGTGCAAACATGACCCTTTATTAAAAATATGAAATATCATTAAAGTTTTCCAATAATGATGGATATACAAAATCAATCATATCAGAAATCGGATCGGATGAATCACCAACTAAAAGATCATCTGGTATATCTATAATGTTGTTACCGTCATTGTGACCACCAAGTTTTCCTTCACCAAGTTCCAACAACCATTCGGCAAAGCTACTGGTCTCTTCCACATCTGATGCCTAATACCCGACAGTTAACCTCATATTTTTTGTTAACCTAAGAACCTTGCATTTGGACCAAATGTGGGACAAACTGTGTGAAGCATTAACAATGTCACTCCATTATCCATTTTGTACTACTAGTAGGATTTGTCTAAAATCACCCCCAAAAACATTAACTTCCCCTCCAAATGGATCTTGGCAACTGTTACGGTTACCACATTTACAAACATTTTTTAAAGTCCTATCAAAGGCTTCTAAATCATGTTTATGTATCATAGGAACCTCATCCTAGATAATCAGATCAGTTTTCTTAATTAAGTTGCAAATATCTGGATTTCTTGTTTTTGAATAGGTAGAATCCTTTGTTAGATTTATAGTAATAAAAAGTCTAGAGTGAGCGGTTCTACCTCCCTCAAGTAACAAAGATGCTATACTGCTAAAGGCAACGCTTAAAACGATTTTAGCTTTAGATCTTATGAAAGCCGATAATGTCTTCCATACCATCTAACAATCTAACAATAGCACTATGTTCATATTATATTGTTGTTCACTAAACAAACATTGTATACATTAATATTAAAATTATATGAAAACACACATAAACAATATATATATATATATATATATATATATATATATATATATTATATATATATATATATATCATCGCGTGAATAACCGGAAAAACCAGGTTTAGGTATTTTAGATTAAAACATAAAAAATAATAAAAATACCCACAAAATAAAAACAAATGTGCTGTTCGAAACAATCCAATACTAAATAACCGTTATGTAAATTATACGTCCAATATGATAATAGAATATGGTTCAACAACTTTATTAAATATCCAAAACAAACGTTAATAACTCATCAATATCAAATTAAACGATGTTCAACAACTTAACAGAATATGGTTTATAAGTAGAATAACATAACAGTCAAATTTAGCCTAATTTAGAGGGATACCTGTTAGTCATATGAGGTACAATTAAATTATAAGATTCATGGTAACAAATCTTATATATATATATAATTAGGAAAGACAAACTTAATGTTTGACTATCTAATATAAAACCATAAGAAAATATAAAAAACCCGTCAAATTTAGGCTAATTTTAAGGGATGCCTTTTATTCAATTTAGTCCATTTAAATTATAAGATTCATGGTCATATATATATATATATATAAACTGATGTTTGTGTGTTGATCGTGTTGTAAAATATGATGGATTTAGTTTTCGAACAAGATCGTGTTATAAATTATAAAAGTGATTTCTACTAAGACTAACCACACACAAAATAGGTAAGTATACCAATCGTATATGTAGAATAGTATTGGTAAGAACCAAGTATCGATCCGTGGATACAAATATTTCTAATTATAATCTTCATTTTAATTTAACCAGAGAAGATGATCATTTTAGGATGATTTTTAAACTTTTTTAGAATTACATATATATATATATATATATATATATATAAATGTGTGTGTATATATATAATATAATATAAGTGAACAAGAAGAGAAATTCTCAATGACTAACTCAACTATATAAATGTTACCATCTAAAATCAAGAATCCACTTCATTCCTCCTTGATGATTAAATAATATGTGATAAACTTGCTTTAATAATATATGATAGAATAGCCCTCAATTCTAAGTGAACGTACCCTATGACATAAAAGAAAGTAGCATGCATAACTTCATGTCTACCACAAGAATGTCAATATAAGTAAGCAAGTAGTTTTAGTAAAGTATAAAGACTAGTATTGACTTCGATTTCTCAAATACCAATTCTAACAACTTCGGTGTAACATCCCAAAATTTCTAAGAATAAATTATTAATATATTATTTATTTAAAATGGAAAAGTTTACTTGAGTTAATAGAAAAATATTAAACTAATAAAGATGGAAGGATAAGTAGACTAATTAGAGGTAATTAATTATGGACCAAAAAGGAAAGATGAGCCTAAGGTCAACGAGCTTAAGGGAATATAAATACCCCTTAAAACCCTAATCCTTTCCATTTTCATACATCTCTACACCATAGCCTACACCATCAAAACACACACTTATCCTAATTCCCGTTTTTGAGAAAACCACCCACAAAGACACAAAGATTCACGGAGATCTAGCCGTCGGATCGGTCTCAAATTTTAACAGAGTGTTCACGGTATATAAATGAAGATTTCTACATATTAGATCTTCGATCAGAGGTCGGGAAGTCCGGTGTTTATCAGCAAAACCATAGCAGCTCAAAAGTGAAGATTCCGGTGATTGTTCAGCTGTTCCGGCGACTGTAGCAGCGGTTTCCGGCGAAGGTGAGCTGATGGGTTTGTATATCGGAACAAGAAGGTTCTGTGGCTGCTTGAATCACTCAAATCGGAGTTCGTTTGATATGGTTTTGAGCCTCTCGAGTGATTTCAGACAAAAACCTCAAATGTACGTTTTTCTTAAAAATGCTTACTTTTCATGAACGGATTTACATGAAAATTGGTAGGATGATAGATCGGGTCATGATTATTGGTAAAGTAATGAACTTGATAGTAAATGGGTTAGTTGGTTCGTTTCGGTTAAAACGAGTAGTGTTCGGTTTGTGAAAAGAACGGGTAAACGAAGTCGGTTTTGCATGAAATTTAGTAGGATAGTGAAACGGACCTTATTATGTGATAAAGTTGCAAACTTGATGTTTAAAATGAACTTAACGAACCCATGGGCATATACGGCTCGCATAAGAAACTCTAGATCTATCCTTAAACGTTTTAGCCATAAAGGTCCAAACTTTATGGTCACTCGGGTCAAGTTTTGTCCGAAAACGGTTAGGGAAAAGTTTATGGATTAATACTGAGCAATAATAAAGTGTTAAGGTCATAAAATATAATAATAATGGTGATAAATGGGTCCAACTGTTCAGCTCGTTCGCTTACAACAGTTCGTTCGATTACAATGATGTATTCGGTTACATCATTAAGATCGATTACAAATGATAACTCGAATACAAGGATGCAACTCGAATACATTGTTATAACTCACATACAATGGTCATTTCGATTACAATGTCTAGGTCGATTACATTTGGCTTATTCGCTTACAATGTGATTTTCGATTACAACCTAATGACTCGAATACATTCCTTATGTTCGATTGCATGATCCTAGTCGATTACAAGATGAATCTCGAATACACCTTGTCAGTTGGTTACATGTTGGACTCGATTAGAATGAACAGGTTCGCTTACATTGGTATAATCGATCACAATTAGACTTGCTTACAATGTTAGGGTCGATTACCCTGTGCTCGTTCGATTACAATTATATCGTCGGATACTTTGATGTTATTCGATTACAAGGTAAGATAGATTACAAAGAGGTTACTCGAATACAACATGCATTCGATTACATTGAGAGTGTCGATTACAAGGAACATTTTGATCATATTAGATAACTCAATTACAACATAGAAACTAGAATACAATGCAGACTCGATTGCATGATTGTATTCTACTTGAGCAAAGAAAGAAAGGAAAGAAAAGAATACTAAAATGATTGAATACTTTGTATTCTAATACCACTCAAATACAAGGAATGAAATATTCTAAGTAAAAGTAATCTAAAACAAAACCATTAGATTAGACCACAATTACCCATTTTGGTTGAACTTGAATAATGTGATTAGGACGAGTATTGATACGTGTAATTAATATACAGTTAGCATAGCTCATTTAAAGAAGGGATTAACAGTTAACGGAGAAAGAATCTGGATCCAGGTGAGTTTCTAGCACCACTTCCTTTTTATGTTTTCGGGGCTGTGTGCATACTCGATGTGATAGTTAATACACTTACCTTAAGTGGTAAGTGTATGTCTCGTATGATTTATGTATGATGATTGCTTGACGGTGCGTGAACGATCTTCGGATATTGCATGTACCGCCAGGTAGTAGTTAAAGATATGATTCATATATATGATGTATGAATGACGTATGTATGATGTATGAATGACGTATGCATGATATATATATATATATATATATATATGATGTATGAATGATGTATGTAAGATATGTAGACAGTATGTGAACGATCTTCGGATATTGCACGTATCATCAAGGATAGTATGTAAAGACAAGTATGGTACAGTGACACGAAATAAAGGGACCAGACCCTAATAATATCTGTGAGGATAGGGATCAGACCCTAATAATATATGTGAGGATAGGGACCAGACCCTAATAATATCTGTGAGAGTAGGGACCAGACCCTAATAATATCTGTGATGTTGGGGACCAGACCCTTATATTATCTGTGAGGTTATAGGGCGGAAGACCCTAATAATACCAACAACTTGTAGCCCCTCATATCAGATCACCCCCTCAAAGTGAGCAACTCTTGGAGATCATCCCGATCATCCATTGGCGTATGATATGGTTCAATCTTTCAACAATCAGCAACAAGTCATCAGCTATCCGTCAACACCGGTAAATAAAACATATCTTTACGTTTAACCTTGTCACACATCTTCATGAACAACTCGATCATTCAACATCTTTCACTTCGGTTTTCCCTCTCTTGATAACGTGTATCCCAAATATACTCTATGAAGCTCTTCCACATCCCATTCGCAAGGATGCACTAATGTTTAGGCGTATGATTCAGAGTTCCAACCTCCACTAATCAATCCAGAACGATCAAATTCTTCAATCTAATGACAAGACTCGTATATTATTCAATAAGATCAACCCAACGAGAATCGTCCCCCGCAACAGAAGTAATCCGCAAAAAGAGGTAAACGAACAGACACTCGTATCCCACATAGTCAGGTTTCAATCTCGAACACATCAATCACCAATCGAAAAACAATTGCAGTCTTGAACTCAGTCAAACGTAGCTTTGCAAGCATGAATTACCACCCGAATTGCAGTAATTTTTCAAGAAACCGTGCAAATGTAGGAAGATGCAAGTCAAATAAACTCATATGAAAGTTTATCTCCTCTTTTTCTTGACAAATTCAGCAAGGTCTTGAATAATCCCCAAAATTCACAAACAAAGCTCCTCCTTAAATTAAACACGGTCTCCCCCTCGGACAATTGAAACGCGTAAAAAGTCGGCCGGAAAGTATGTCACCAAAATTTGTGAGAAGAGTATCCAATAGATTAGGAACATCCCAGAAAAATTTCGATTAAGAAAATTTTTCCCGATTTTCCCGCCAAAAATTCATCGAAAATTTTTGAAAAATAAATATTATCGTCTAAATTTTCAAGAATGAAATCTCACCTACGAGGAGTATTCAGGAAAAAATTTGCGCAAGAAAAATTTTCCCGCCAAATAACTTTTTTTTAACGAATTGCCTCTCAATTCGTTATAAACTAACAACTCCAATTTGTTAACTTAGTTCGTGCTCTCCAATTCGTTAACTTAATCACCATTCGTCAACCAGTCACTCATTCGTTATACACCTAACGAATCTAACCAATTCGTTATAACTTACCATCTCTAATTCGTTAAAACAAACCTCATTCGTTATAATAGTTACACGAATGGTCTTCAATTCGTTATGAACTCCACTTTGTCATACACATAGCAAATTACCTTACTTCGTTATCATTAACTTAACGAACTTTCTTAACGAATTGCCTTATTTCGTCACACAATTAACTTAACGAATTGCCTTAATTCGTTACTTTTAACGTAACGAATTAGCTTCACGAATTACCTTAATTTGTTACGTTTACCTTAACGAATTACCTTAACGAATTAACATAATTTGTTAAATTCCCATAACGAATTAGCTACAGTAGATTCGTTAAACTCCATTAATGAATTAGCTACAATAATATAACGAATCAGACAGTTGGATCTGAACTGTTCGCCGGAAAAAACGATTTTCACCGGAAAATTCAGTTATTTCGCCGGAAAATTGTAGATCTGGCCGGAATCTGCATTTTCAAGCTTCATCCAAGGCAGATTCATCATAAACACATAATTAACCATGAAAATCTACCCGAACACTCAGATTTTCACTCTAAACACGAATCTATCATCTAATTAACTTAACAAATACTAAATCATCACCAAATAAATCAAACCATAACCATGCTCTTCCATGGAAGATTCTTTAATACACCATAAGTTATCACCAAATTACACATGAAGCATCATCTTCCATCATTAAACACGAATTCACCAACATGTCCACCAATAACACACTAATTTAATCCAGATCTGACCAAAACAATTCCAAAACCCGAAGAACATGATTTTAACCAGATTTTCATAACTTAATCAAAGCACCGAGAGCAGCCGTCTGCTCTGATACCACTGTTTGAACCCGTCTCGGATCTAGCCGCGTCGATACATCGATTAAACAATACGAGATGAATACTTTAAATACGGTTTATTGATAATTATAGTAAATACATTATTGTGGAGAATAACTTATGGAGAGCATATTCAATAACTTAGACTATGTACATACTAGCTCTCTCACTTTGTACATGCTAATTATGAGCATGGATATGCCTATTTATAGGCCGTATGCTCCAGTTAGTTAAGTTACGTCTAGTTCGTTATGCCTTCATAACGAATTAGACTCCATTCGTTATGCTTCCATAACGAATGGTAATACATTAATGAACTAGCCCTCATTCGTTATGCCTCCATTACGAATGGGCTTATACCTTAACGAACTAGTTTAGATAACTAACGAATGGGCTCATTCGCTATACATCCATAGCGAATGGGCCATTTACTTTAAATATACATTCTAGACTATCTATAACTTATTCGATTGCTACGGAAACCAAACCGTGCACTAACAAAGTAGGAATAATGTACACACCTTCGGACATGTGTGCAAGTTTGTGAACAGATTGTATGTTGTATGATTTACTAGAACTTACTCAGCGTAGCTGACTTTTAGTATGCACACAGGTGAGTAGAATGAGGCAGCTTGCTTGAGGGGAAGCACATGGCATGGAATTGAAGACACTGGTATCTCAATGAAATGTTATGTTATTTAAAAGACATGTTTTTATGATTAAATGATTTGAATGTTTGTTAAGACAAGAAATGATGGTTATGTAATATATGGTTGATTTTTTTTTGATATTCCGCAAATGTTTTAATTAACTCTGATATTATGAACGGTGTTTATGAGTAAATCCAACGTCCAGTGTAGGGAACCGGTAACGAGGCCTTACATTCGGGTGGTTATAGTTTAGTCACACAACCTCCCCTTGGTTGATGTAAGTCGATTATAATTACACATTCCTTTAACATATGATTTCTTTAACTAGCATGATAACCTAAGCAATCGTGATTTCAGAATTATCAAAACTAGTGAAATAAATCAAACTTATATCTCATCATTTTTAAGTACAATATAAGGATCCATGTTTTATCTTGAATAAGTTATCAAGGTATTCTTTTTACCATTTCTAGTTTCCAAGAACATGAGTGAATCATGAATGAGTGCTATTCATCAACCTTGGTGTATTGAGTTAAAGTGATAAAAACATTTCTTCATCAAAGGATAATTGCAAAATAACCATGTACTTTACCAAACTAAATCACATATTCAACATAATCATCAAGTAAAACAAAGCTTCTTCATAGAATTTATATGGTAAATGGAGTTTTAGCTCATGATGAGCATAGTTATGAACATCAAAGGATATGAAGATAACAAACACATGATTAAACTAGAAAAATCTAAACAAATATGGATGAATCTTTCTTCCTTAAATGGTGATGGATGATGATGATGATGGATGATGATGACCTTCAAGCTTTCAAACTCTCCACAAAATCTTATTTATGAGTGTAAAGTGGGTGGTTTATAAGTGAAACCTGTATAGAATTCTCTCCAAGCACACCAAGTAAATGCAACATGCACTTCTATTTATAGGCTGTCTGGGTAATCAGGCACGACCCAGTGTCCAGTCGCATTAAATGTTCTGTCAGATCGTACATGCTGACTCACCACGGGGGTATGCTATGTGAAGCACGGCCCTGTGTTTTTGGGTCTCTGTTATATTTTCTTTTGTCTTTTCTGAAAGGTGACCACGGTCCCATGTTCTCTAAAGCACGGCCTCGTGTCCAGATGTTCAATATTTTGTCTTTTCTTACAGATTTTTGTCTTTTCTTGCATAGGAAAGCATGGGGGTGTGTTCCATGAAGCATGGGGGTGTGTTTTGCTATTTTCTTTGATTCTCTTTGCTTTTTTTCTTTGCATTTTCATTTGTTACTTTGTTTGAGGCTTGGATATACATGAAAATATATTTTAACATAATAAGTAGTTATTTGAACTATATTATACGATAAAAGTTGCAGTTTTTGGAGATTATTTGATGCTTAAAAGATGTATATTTTTATATACATCAGAAACAAAATTTAATGTTTGACTATCTAATATAAAATAATTGCTTATCTCTTAAAAACATTATATGATCCTTATAAAAATATATCATCTAAATAAATAACGTTTGTAAAAAATACGTTGAACATGTAATTTATCATGTTGGTATCTTACATACGAAATTAAATGGTTACGTAAAAAAATATTAATCATTACGGTAGTACGTACTAAAAAAATGCAGTTAAATACATTAACTTATTAGAAGTATATGTAAGTGGATTTATGATAACTCCTTATATATTTAAAACCATCAATATTGTGTATTGAATATATGAATTAGTATGAATAAAAAATGTGCTTAAAAGAACTGTAAATTACAGCTAAAATATAAATAGTTTAGTGGTACACATTTGAGTAACTGATTCACAAATTGATTTATTAAATGATTGAGTGAGTTAATGTTATTTGAATTTTACAAAAATGATAAGTTACAAATCCACATTTAATGATAAGTTAAAATAATTCCACACAAAAATGATATGTTACAAATCCACATTTATTGATAAGTTAAAATAATTCCACACAAAAATGATATGTTACAAATCCACATTTAATGATGAGTTTGGATCTAGATTTAACAATTGTTAGTTAAAATTTATATGGAATCACCTCATATAACGAAATAATTTATTTCTTATTATTTCCTAATAAATGAAACTACCATATGTGTAAATATAAATTGAATATTAATTCTCAAAACGATCGACACAAATTATTAATTTTAGTAACGGATAACTAAATTATGTAGTTGTAAAATATAGTAAATGCGTTAATCGTTTTAGTAAATATATTGTGTTACAGTTCCCATGGTTATAAATAAAATAGAAGCTTCAATTAACAACATAACATACCATCTAACTATCTAACAATAACACTATGCTCATATTATATTGTTGTTCACTAACAAACATTGTATACATTAATATTAAAATTCATGAAAACACGCATGAACTATATATATATATATATATATATATATATATGTATGTATATATATATATATATATATATATATATATATATATATATATATATATGTATGTATATATCGCGTGAATAACCGGAAAAACTAGGTTTAGGTATTTTAGATTAAAACAAAAACCACAATAAAAATACCCACAAAATAAAAAAAATGTGTTGTTCGAAACAATCCAATACCAAATGGAAAACTTCAAACAAAATATACAGGTAAGGTTATTATTCAACATCGCCATCATCGTATATAGGTAAAAATGGTTAAGTATGAAAATCTTGCAGAATTGTCATCCTTGTCATCTACAAAATACAAATGGTTTTAAGGCATATAATATTCATGTAAAACATGTATTTGTAAAAAGATAAAATGTACCAAAGAACACTAACCATTCCAATATAATCAAAACTGGTTGTACGTGCTCATCCTTGAGTCCGTGTTCGACGTTTTGTAATGGCAATACTTCAAGATTATGTGACGTTGGATTTAAGGATGATGTAGCATACACATTATCAACACCAAAATTAATGCGTTCAATACCATCAATGCTAAAGACATGCAATACTAAGTCATTGTAATGTTTGGTATTAGATACTTTATAATCATTGGTTCTTAAGTTAACATGATGGGCAACCTTAGACCATCCAATAGTATATTCATGTTTATTAGTATTGGGTATAGATGTTAACATGACATCCCATGACATTCCATCAACAGTAGTTAAGACCCATTTGTAATATTGGTTTAAGGTATAGTTTGTCTTTAGTTGATCATCCCCCAATGCCTAGAGAAATAATTAACAAAATTAACAGAAATTACATAATAATTTAGAAATATAATAAAAATATAACATTTATTAAAAATTATACTAACCATATAGTTTAAAGTAGGGTAGTCAACAAACGAGTAAAAAACCCAAAAATTCATACGTGGTTTTTGATGCCCACATATAAAGTTATATCGATTTTGTTCCATTTGTATAAATACCAAATAGTCACCAAATTCAAAGCATGTATCCTTAATTAATAGCTCCCAACCAGATATGAAAAATAATTACCTTCAACTAATTGAACTTCAACAACCCATTCGTCCCATAGACGTTCATTAAATACACAATGAACATGAGATGCATGTGGAATATTTGGAGACATGCATCATACGGTAATGCCTATTAGTTAAAAGAAATCATACAAAAAATAATATTAACTTGACCAATACTTGTGTTTTAATTTTGGATAATAATAATAATATAGTATATCATGAAAGATGTTTAAACTACCATTAGTTTTAAAGACGAATAATAAAAGATATAAAAGCCAAGATAATCCTCTACAAGACATTTAAAATGTTTAATGTTAAAGAAATAAGAGTAGTAGATTTATGATTATGAGTAATGAATTTACATATAAAAAACATTAGAAAATAGATTTGAAAGAATTTAAAAATGAAATTTGATGGTTAGAAACCTTTTTGTTTACGATCATATAAATAGTTAACATATTACTTAACATAACATCAGTATTAAAAACGACATACCCTTTACTTTCTACTATCGGGATTATAAAGTTAAAGATGTTAATGCTTTAACTAGAATTGGGATTATAAAAGGAGAATAGAATTAATTACGACACAATATAAGCCTCTAATCTAATTAATTGGGTTGTTTAATAATTTATTTTGTTTTAAAAAAATTTTATTGTCAAGAAAAATAGAGAAGTAGTTGATATAAATGGAAATATTAGTATTAGACCAATAAAAAAAACATGTGGACACAAACTCAATTGATTTAATAGTAAAGGTAGATACGTTGAGGAGAAAAAATTAGCAATGTGTGATTTGTTTATCACCTTTGACGTAACATTATCTCATTTTAAATGTCCCTTATAATGGCTATATCTTAATATTGTATATGAAATCCTTTGAGATTGTGAGACCGAATAAACATTTAAGGATTATCTCATCCACTGTAAAGCAATACACTTCCTCATAATCAATATATGAGACTTGGGAAAACACTTGTGCTATTAGACACATAATCTCGTTCTTTTTGTTTAAGATACTTGTTTATAACATATTGGTAATTTAACGTTTCGAGTGTTCGTGTTGGACATGTATGTAAAAACATATAAAATTGCTTTTGACATATCATCCTAAAGGGTCACACAATATAAATCAAGATTCAAGTATACATGTAAAAGAGCTTAAACGCTAAGTACGTAACAATGTTAGTCAAGATTGGTTGTATAATTATTTAGTTAAATACCTGTTACAAAATCGCTTTAATGTTTGATCATAAATATTTATCTATTATGTATTTCATGAGCATATACAGGTGTGCAAACGAGTAAAGCTGCTCGCGAGTTACTTGAGCTCAGATTGATAGAACACTCGAAACAAGTTGAGTTTACCAAACTTGAGCCTTGTATGGGAAATTTGTTTAGGCTCATAGATCATCAACGAGGCTTATGTAATTTAGGTTTATCACTTTTGGACTTTTAGGTATTAAGTTGAGGCTTCATAACCGAGCTCGAGCTGAGCTTTGGCTCGTTTAAGCTACTAAACGAGCTCGAGCCGAGTTTAAGCCCATTTAAGACAAAATGACGGGCTCGGCTCGTTTACACTATGTGTGGGTGCCTCGAGCAACCATGAGTTGTGTGGCCATTGCAAGTTTGCAACCGTGAGTTCGGGCCAGAGGGTCAAGTAGCTACAAGCCTACAAGTTGGTTATGGGCTAAAGTGGTGTTTAAGAGGCTTCTTAATGGGAAATCCTCTTTTCCTATTTGATTTGAGATACCCGTCATTGATCTATCCGTAATAACCAAAAACATATAGCTAAATCTAAGTAAACATTCGAGCATTCACTATAAATTCAGGAGTGAATACTAAATACAATATATGATCATTATCGTAAAATACATTATATTAACTAGATATAGTGTATTCATCGGTGATAATATTCACTAATGAGTACATGCATTTATTGGTGCGTGCGCTACATATGTATATAGTGTATTATCGTGAATTAACATGAGTTAGCATGGTTTTGTGTTAAATGCGAGAATGGGACCGCATAAAAAAAACTACGGCTACACAGTGATTCTCATTTTATGAAATTATGGCTCTTAAATTTTAACTATTATTATTTTAAAATATAGTTTCATTATTTTGTTGATTTAGAATTAGTTACTAACTTTGTTTTACTTAAAAGAGTTAAAGGTATTGATATTAGAATAATCACTATATATCCAAGAAGAACAAGAAGAAAATCATAGTAGTTATATGATCTCAGAGCTCAGATAAAAGCTTAACAAACATATCCAAATCCCTCACTGATGCTCCTTTTCACAGCCTTAATGGCATCTTGGCTAAGCTCCTTAACCTTAACTCGCTCTCGCAGGTCACCACTTAACGAAACGTCCAACAATCGAGTCAACTCGTGTGAGCCAGGAATTATATCGGCTCCACCCTCACAAACTCGTTTCCCAACACCCAACTGGTCAACCAGAAGTCCAGAAGCGTAGCATTTGCAAATTGGTCTGCACCCATGGGCCATGCCAACATCATCAAGCCCGCTGCAATTCCTTCCAAGATAGAGTTCCACCCACAATGAGTCAGATACGAGCCTACAGCCCGATGTTTAAGTATAGCTAGTTGTGGAGCCCAACCTTTGACTATGATCCCTTGACCCGAACCACTCACCAGATCTTCTTCGAACCCACTCAAGATCATCGTGCGTGAATCACTCGCATTTAAACTAAATACAAAGTCGATGCTACTATATTCTAGTGCACGTGCTAACGCATGCATTTGTTTTTTATCCAACCAAATGAGCCGGTCATGAGGTGGACCCGCACTCGACCGGGTTCTTGCATTTGCCATCGGGCCATGTTCATCAGGAAGTAATGGGCCAATGGCCCAAACCCGATCATGGCTCATTTGTTTTCTCATGTCTCATTTGTTTTCTCATGTAGTCAATGTAAACCCCTTCTAGTCCATTAAATGTGTTGTACACAATTCCCTAAATTTTCATATTGGACAACATTACCCTCCTGAATGATTCAAAATCATGGTCACCTTTTTTATAACTACGTGAAGCTGGTGGCAAGTGCCACCAAGGAAATTCGGGCGAGTTTGGGATTTCCGGAAAGGAAATGCGAAATATTCGTCGTTGTTTGCATTATTATCGTTAATATTTGGTATGTCTTGGCATAAAGTATGAAAAATGGATGAACTAGGAGCACCTGAAGTTTAAAACATTACTCGTTTAATGCCTAGGTGGGATGCGAGCTCGTTAGTCCACCAGAGAAAGAAGTAGAATATGATGGCCAGGGGCGGTGAAGGCTAGGATTTGAACCATGTAACAATGGGATTGAACAATTGTTGGGTGGAAAGTATTTTGGATTTAATGGGTTATGGGGAAAATGGGCTAACTTCCGGGTCAGGCAAGAGAAGCTTGTGTAGAGAAGGATATGAGGAGAGGAGTGTTGGGTTCCAGTGGTGATCAGTTAACGGTTTAACAATTAAACCCAGTTTTAATTATATTGGTTTCATAATTATTAATCACATTAATAATAGAATACGCAGCGGAATACAAAACGAGTAATCACCAATTTTAGGAACCCTACAGGATCCGATTACAAACAATACAAGTACGAGCCTAAACAACCAAAGTATATAATAATAATCATGACATTATTTAGTTTTACCTCGGTTAATAAATAACGGGTTGAGACACCGAGGGCTAACGGACGACGCTAGGTAACCAAACGAGATGGACAAACAACGGTGGCGGTGCACGAGTGGACCAGCAACGAGGGTGGTGCGAGCGGCGGAGGTGACGGCGTGCTGCTGCGCTACGGCTGGCCGACTGCGGCTGTCGGCGGTGGTTGGAACCGAGAGAGAGAGAGAGAGAGCAAGGGTAAAGGGGTGGTGGCTAGGGTTTAATAATAATAATAATAATTTTATCAATTAACCTAATGACATATTAACTAGTTTATATAACTAGTTAATCATGTCGGGCCACCGAGCCCATATCAAGCCCAATCTCATTAAATGTCCATATCTCGTTTGTTAATCGTTACCGGTTAATTAGTGTAAGCGGTCTATGTCCGTTACCCACAGTGTAACTCTTACGGGTCATAACCCGGTCGGCCGCGTTGACTTAAGCGGACCGGTCCATATTTCCAACAGTCTCCCACTTGGACGGATTTGGTTAGGTTTCTTAACGTTGACAACCAGCGGTGCTATAGCTACACATGGCTGCCCCCAACAGGTTATGATATTTTAAATTCATTAACCAAAAGATATTGGAATACACTATTGCAAGATAATGAAAATATAGTAGTCGTTGTCATCTATCCTTTCCGTATAAGACACCAATTGAACAATGAGACATGGATAATATCAATCTCATATGGCGTTCAATTATTATCGTTTTCGTTCTCGAGTCAAAGTGGTCCAATCAAACACACAGTAAGTTTGGGTGAGGCCTCACACTTTACCAGTTTGAATCAACGAAGGCGCCAATATGTCTAACTGTTACATATCATGCAAGAGTACATAATCCCATCTTGATTACATACAACTCCCACTGAACTTCAGAATATTCCCAACCAATGCCTTTATGACTGGCAGTTACGCGACAACGGTTGACATTGATCAAAGAATACATTTAGTAAACGAAAGTTCTAATATGTATTTTAGGTCAAAGGATACTAAATGAGCATACCAATATCAAATGCATCTTATGACTAAGATCCACGAAGATTATTTGATGCGAGTTACATCCAACGTCATTTATAATGAGGTATGTGAGTTTGGAAGTTAACTCCTTGAGTCCAAAGTCAGAATTGTCTTAATTAAGAATCGTTCCCACGAGTTTGACCAGCTACGGATGATTCAGCTTATAATATTCATGGATTAAACGTATTGAAATGAACATAGTTATAATATTCAATGTTTGCATTTAACCATTAAATCAAAAGTGAACTCAAAAGTATAATTGTTTGATTGTTCATACATTCAAATACTAAATAAAAAGTATAACTGTTTACTAGCTAATCTAAGACCGATAGCATCCCTGTGTTAGTCATGCTTTTCCTGAGTCATCGGCTTAGTGAACGGGTCTGCTAGGTTTTGATATGTGTCTACTTTCTTATTATGATGTCATCTCATTCCAGTATCTCCCGTATGAGATGGAACTTCCTTAGAATGTGCTTGGCTCTGTGATGAGATTTGGGCTCTTTGGCCTGAGCAATAGCACCTGTGTTATCACAGAACACCTCGATTGGTTTATGAGTACTCGGAACCACATCGAGGTCAGTAATGAACTTCTTCATCCAAGCAGCTTCCTTAGCAGCATCTGATGCAGCTATGTATTCAGACTCAGTTGTGGAATCAGCCACCACACTCTGCTTGGAGCTTTTCCAGTAAATAGCTCCTCCATCGAGAGTGAATACAAATCCTGATTGTGAACGAGAATCATCTCGGTCAGTCTGGAAGCTAGTATCAGTGTAAACACCTTACAGTGAGCTCCTCTTCCACTCCTCTAAACACCGAGAACATGTCTTTTGTCCTTTTCAGGTACCTCAAGATGTTCCTTACTGTAGTCCAATGGGCAACGGCAGGACTCTGTTGAAAACGACTAGTCATGCTTAAAGCATACGAGACGTCAGGTCTAGGGCATAACATATTGTACATGATTGAGCCAATCGCTGAATCATATGGAATTTCTTGTATATGCTTTGTCTTAATGTCCGTAGCCGGATTGCGATTTGTTTAACACGGTTCCTTTAGCAATGGGAATAGCTCCTTTCTTGGAGTTGTCCATTGAGAAGCGTGCCATGACCTTGTCTATGTATGTACTTTGACTTAGCCCTAGAAGTCGCTTAGACCTATCTCGGTAGATCTTGATTCCCAGAATATAAGCAGCTTCACCAAGATCTTTCATTGTAAAACAAGATCCCAACCAGTGCTTAACTTCCTTAAGCATAGGAATATTGTTTCCAATGATCAGTATATCATCCACATACAGAATGTGGAATGATAAAGTGCTCCCACTAGCCTTTCTATAAACACAAGCCTCATCTTCATTTTTGATAAAACCAAACTCTTTGATTTTCTTATCAAAATGTAGATACCAGCTGTGAGATGCTTGTTTCAGCCTATAAATGGACTTATTCAGTTTGCACACCCTATTAGGATATTTAGGATTGACAAAACCTTCAGGCTGAACCATATAGACATCTTCCGAAAGGTGTCCATTAAGAAAAGCGGTTTTGACATCCATTTGCCATATCTCGTAGTCATAATACGCGGCTATGGCAAGTAATATCCTTATTGACTTAGTCATAGCAACGAGCGAGAAGCTTTCGTCATAGTCAACCCCTTGAATTTGAGTAAAACCTTTCGCTACTAGCCATGCTTTATAGGTCTATACATTTCCATGCATGTCGGTTTTTCTTTTGAAAACCCACCCGCTCCCTACTGCCCGACCATCGGGGGGGGGGGGGGGGGTAGCTCAACCAAGTTCCAGACTTGATTGTCATACATAGATTGCATCTCGGCTTTCATAGCTTCTTGCCATTTCTCAGATTCCGGATCTAAGATAACAGATTTGTAGTTTGTAGGCTCGTCATTTAACTCGACTACCAATAGGACTTCGGGACCATCCAGATGCCATAGGTATCTAGGATTTGGTATGGGAGTCCTACTACTTCTGCGAACGCTCGTGTTTATGTCTGATGTATCAGCAACAACACCTTGTTGATCAGATGCTCCAACTTCCTCAGCGGATGTTTGTGATTTTCGAATTTCTTCAAGATCGACAATATTATTCCCAGTTCCTCGATCGAGAATTTCTTTCTCGATAAAGTGGCCCTTCCTTTTGATAGATATCAAATTTTTATCAGGGTGGAAGAAATAATATCCGTTGTGGTTGTAGTATCCGACAAAAACAACTTCTACGCCGCGAGGATCGAGTTTGCCATCAGGATCACTGGTTACATATGCATCGTATCCCCATACTCTAAGGAAACACAAATTGGGTTTACGCCCATGCCATATCTCATATGGTGTTTTGTTTACCTTTTTAGTTGGAGCCAGATTAACAATGCGGGTGGCGGTCATAAGGGAAGCTCCAAAAGTAGTGAGGCAAGTTAGTTCTACACATCATCGATCGGACCATGTTTAGCAAGGTTCGATTTCTCCGCTCGCTCACGCCATTATGTTGGGGTGTGCCTGGTGAAGTGAGCTGTGAAACAATTCCACGCTCTTTTAGATGATTGATGAATTCTGAGCTGAGATATTCTCCACCTCGATCTGATCGAAGCATTTTAATGGTTTTCCAAGTTGGTTTTCCACTTTGTTTTGAAACTCTTTGAACTTTTCAAAAGTTTCATGTTTGTTTCATAAGATACACAAAAGCATATCGACTATAATCGTCAATAAAAGAAACGAAGTATCTTTCATGGTTTCTAGACATGGTTCTAAAAGGGCCGCATACATCAGTATGTATAAGTCCTAACAAATCCGTTGCTCGTTCACTTTTATGAGTGAAGGAGTTCTTGACGAGTTTGCCAGCTAAACAAGACTCACAGTAGTCAAAAGAGTCTGGTCCTGTGGATTCAAGAATCCCTTCGGATTGGATTCTTTTAACTCATGTCTTGCTTATGTGGCCAAGTCGGAAATGCCATAGAAACATATCATTGATGCCAGATCTGATACGTTTAGAAAGATTAAATACATTATTGTTAATTTGAACATCAATATCATAAATACCATTTCGAGGTTTAACCTCAAAATAAAAGATATAATTCAAGTAGGCAGAAATAGCAATACCATTAAAAGCATACTTAAATCCTTGCTCAAAAAGTAAAGAAACCGAAATAATGTTCCTGGTCAAACCACGTGCAAACAAATAGTTATTCAAAGTAACTACAAGGCCAGATGGACAAGCAAAATGATATGTGCCAGTTGCAAGACCTAGGACTCTATTCCCATCACCAACGATGAGTTCCATACTGCCTTGTTTCAGTTTCTTCTAGTTCTCAGGCTCTTGCAAGACATTAATGATGTGGTAACCACATCCGGTATCAAATACCCATGTGTTGTTAGAATCAGTGAAAATTTCAATAACGTATATGGAAATAACTTTAGAGGAGCCTTCACCATTGGCCCTCTTCTTTGCTAGCTCTGCTAGATTCCCGGGGCACTTACGCATCCAGTGCCCCATCTTGTTGCACTTTTAGCACTGGCGCTCCTTAGGAGGCGGCAGTGGTGCCTTTGCAACATTCCTGTTGGTGGCATGCTTAGCAGCAACAGTAATCTTCTTCCTACCTTTACCGTTATAACCCCGGTTCTTGGGTTTAGGCTTTTTGTCACCAGCATATCGTGTCATTAGAACTTGATTAGTTTTAGCAGGAATGTTCATCTCAGCCGTTTTGAGTATACCATGATGCCCCGACACTGTCTTCACCCAGGCATACATGTTAAAATTCATTACGAACTTGTCGTAAGAGCTGAGAAGAGAGTTCAAGATGAAGTCCGCTGCCATTTCATCTTACAGGGGATAATCAAGTTTCTTCAGTGGGTCGATGTACCCTTTCATCTTGATGACATGCGCACTAACAGGGGATCCCTGTTCCATCTTGCAGCTGATAAGCTGTTTCATGGTGTCGAAACGTTCTTGACGGGCTTGTTTCTGAAACATGCCCTTGAGTTGCTCATGCATCTCATAGGAACCAAGATCTTCTAAGCCTTTAGCAAGCTCAGATGACATGGTGGCTAGCATAATGCAAGCGAATTCAGTGGAGTCGTCATTATGCTTATCAAGAACCCTTCTGGCAGTAGCTGTATTGTTTTCAGGCTCTAATGGAACCGGTCCATCGAGAACATAAAGCTTCTTAGTCATTTTGAGAACAGGTCTCCTCAAAAATGTTTGTGCCATTCAGCTTTTCTTTCTCAAGAATAGTCTTTAGGTTGAATGATGAGTTATTATCAGGTCACGTCTGTTTAAATAAGCAAAAGTAATTTAATTATTATTTTTGATGTTATAATCCTATTATTAGTAACCCAATTAACATTAATAAAATAGGGAGTTGAGAATATGGCTTCCAGTTAGTAATGGCAGCTGTAGCACACAACAATAGTAAGTGGTTAGGCAGATTGGCAACGACTGCCAATTTTGAATAAAACACAACTCTCAGTTATTAGGCCTATTAAGACAACAATTGCCTAAGTAGATACGTTTAGATACGTTTAGCCTCATCTATGCCCACTTTAGTCTTCAGACATTTGTATCACGTAACAGAAGAGTAAAGTAATAGTCACCCTAGTACAGACACGTGTGAAAGGGCCGGGTGTGTCAACGAAACCCTTTCACCTTGAAGGGATAGGCTAGAAAACAAGTGCGGTGCTGTAGCTCCAAACACTTGACATTTCGCAGTATGCCTCAAGTGTGGCTTATAGTAAGATGACATAAACTATTGATTTTAAAATTGGGATTAATTTTAGAATTTACCGAATAGAGTAAAAGTCCAGTTTTACTGTATTAATCGGGACAACTAGATGAACCCTTTCATCTCTCAGGACACTCAGTTTTAAATAACTTATTAAAACTAAGTTTGTCGCGATATGACTAACCAATTTTAAGTTAATAGTTAAACTATTAAGTTATAAGGTTTTTGGAAAATCAAATTTAGTTTAATTTTGCAAAAACTTAATTGGTTGATTAAAATTTATTTTAATATATTTGGTATTAGGTTGGTGGTATAATAACATATTATAATAAAGCAAGCAACCACAATAGCAAACAAGAATATGTAAATCTTAAATGGCCAATAAAGGTGATTGGTCTTGCTAGAGCCTATTAGCAAGACCAATCGGGTCAAGGGGTCACAACACAAAACAACCACAAGGATGGACTCTTGGTGCATCCCGTCATCTTTGTTAACTCCCACTAACTTCAAGAACTCCGTAAGCTCGTCCTCGGTATTCCTTCGGGTCTTCTTAATTACAATATTACAAAATACATATAATGAAAAACCAAACCCTATCTATTACAATTTTGAACTATCAAAGTGGCCAAATACCATAAAATAAAACCGAAAAATAAAATACAACTTTGAACCATCCATATGATCAAAATCAAAACCAAACAACCAATCACACAAGGTCGGACCAGATTTACATATTCAACAAAAATAAAATCGGGCAATATTTTGGTCAAATAAAATAAATAAAATTGACCAAACCAAGATTGCCCTAAAACTTATCTAGATCAAAACTTCAACTAGCTTGAAGTTTAAGATGTAGATCTGGTGAAAATACCGGATTCGACTCGTATGTTGTAAGCAAGGCTCTGATACCACTGTTGGGTTTCAGTGGTGATCAGTCAACGATTTAACAATTAAATCCGGTTTTAATTAAATTGGTTTCATAATTATTAATCACATTAATAATAGAATACGCAGTGGAATACAAAACGAGTAATCACCAATTTTAGGAACCATACAGGATCCAGTTACAAACAATACGGGTACGAGCCTAAAGAACCAAGGTAAATAATAATAATAATCATGATATTATTTAATTTTACCTCGGTTAATAAATAACTGGTTGAGACACCGAGGGCTAACAAACGAAGCAAGGTGACCAAACGAGATGGACAAACAACGATGGCGGTGCACGAGTGGACCGGCAACGAGGGTGGTGCGAGCGGCGGAGGTGGCGGCGTGCAGCTGGGCTGCGGCTGCGGCTGTTGGAGGTGGCTGGAACACAGAGAGAGAGAGAGAGAGAGAGAGAGAGAGAGGGGTAAAGGGGTGGTGGCTAATGTAATTAATAATAATAATTTTATTAATTAACCTAATGACATATTAACTAGTTAATCATGTCGGGCCACCAAGCCCATATCAAGCTCAATCTCATTAAATGTCCATATCTCGTTTGTTAATCGTTATTGGTTAGCTAGTGTAAGCGGTCTATGTCTGTTACCCATGGTGTAACTCTTACGGGTCATAACCCGGTTGGCTGCGCTGACTTAAGCGGACCGGTCCATATTTCCAACAAGGAGAGGGTCAATTAGTGGGAGCTCGGCTGCGGAGATGATGACGGTGATGGTGAGGCCGCGACGAAGGAGGTGGTGGGTGGCTTCGAGTGAGGGAATAACATGGCCATAGCCAGGACAAGGGCAAAATAGTTCGAGTGTTGTTGGTTGAGTGACGCATGTTTAAGGTTAAGGTAATATTGTTGTTGTTGAGAAGGTATAATAATGTTTACACTTTCATAATGCTAACGATTGGTGTTTTTTCTCGGATAATTTACCCTGAAGCTATACGTGATAATATGATATAATATTATAGATATTATATAATAATATGAAATAATACTATGTTATGTTATAGATATTATATGAAATGATGTTGTATTGTGTTATGTTATGCCTATACTATTATAAATTATGATATATTATGTAATATTATAATGTTTATGTTATGTTATATTATGTTATTATATATGAGAGAATCCTTTTGAAACAATAAATACTATCAAAAAACATGAAATAAAATTAATTCGTTCATTTTTAATAGTAATCTAAAGAAAATAATATAAAGGGATTATATGGTTGGAGCCGAGAAATGAGTAGCGCAGTAAAAGTGTGTTGCATTCATTGATTTGATAGATATAACGCTACTGGAACTCTTGATAATATTAGGGCTTTTCTAACCACACCGCCGGTGTGGTTAGAAAACCGCACAAGACGCGACGTTAAGGACTAACCATTGCGGTGACTGCTCAATCAACCAAATCATGGTCACGTCAACCAAACTATCATCTCACCGTTTCAAATCACATATTATTATCATTAATATTAATATTACTAATATTAACCTAAGTTGATAATTATAAGATTTTGATTTAAATATAAATTTGTGCATAAGTATAGGATTATGATTTTTATGATAAAAAATGATATATATTTAAATAAATATATAATTAAATAAGTGATTTTAGTCTATAAATTGAGGTGTTGGCTATTTGTTTAAAAAAATATTAAATGAAATATACATCTTCACTTTGCTTTTGATTTTTGGTGTTTTGGAATCAAAGCTCTCCTCGTTTTCTTTTTGTTTGGAAAATACATCTTCTTTGAACTCAATTTTCATAAGTTTATTATGTAGTTAAACTAATATATGATCATGTTTATCTTACTAGTTGGTTTGATTTTAATAATTGTAACCTTACAATATAAAAAAGCATAAAAAATATAAAACCATGTGATACAAAATATAAAAGTTCATAACAAGTTCAAAAGCATAAAAAACATAAAACCATGTATACAAAATATAAAAGTTCATAACAAGTTCAAAAGCATAAAAAATATAAAACCATGTGATACAAAATATAAAAGTTCATAACAAGTTCATAACAAGAACATACAAAATATTAATGTTTGATAGAATATAACAAAGTAGTGTAAATCAATATTTACACTACCATGTCCCCGTCTTCGTCCCCGTTGGTTGAGGCGCCGGCGCTGGCCCTTGATGTGCTAGCCTCGTGATCAAAGCGTGGGGGAGGTAATGTGTAATCCTCACTGCGCTGTCGGCTGGCCTCCCTCTCCATCATCCAATAGATTTGACGTTGCATCCGTAGCATCGCGTCCTCTACTCTCCGTAAGCGTGCATCCGTGGCGTGGTCTAAACGCACAGCGCGATAGGTGTGCGGTGCGTGCTGCGGCACCCGTGGCTGACATTAAAATGATAATTAAACGTTAATATTTAGACGAAACAAATAAATGTAAACGAGTTATAAAAGTAACCTGAACCTGCTCCGTTCCATCCGCCGCCTCTTCCTCCCCTCTGTCCTCGTCCCCCGATTGCTCTTCGTGGTTGTCTTCGACGTGCACCTCTGGGGCAATCAATGGTGAAGGCTCGACTAATGGCACCGGTATGTACGGTGGTTTGTTGAAGTCCATAACGAGACGGTCTACTCTTCTCCCGTTCGGGTCCTTAAACTTGAGAACAATACGCATGCCCTGAGCGCTAGAACGGGCGAGCTCGCGGGGGGATACTGTCGGGATCGTAAGGGTAGCTAGTTGTGTTTCAAGTCCCAAATGATGTGTGATGCGCGTCACGTAGGGGACACCGAGCAACGATCCTCGTCCCTGACTGTGCGGGTATGTGGCGATGTAGTAGGCGAAGCAATGGGCGAGGTTGCAATGGATCCTCGTCAGAAGGCACCGCAAAAAAAAAAACAAGTCTGAGAGTTTGAAGTGGTCAGCACCCAGATATCGACCTTGCACTGACGAGGCTATCATCCTGTGTAGGTACCTCCACAACGAAATATAATATAAGGTAAATATAATATAATGTAACGGAATATATTACAATGTAACGTAATGTAAAGTTACATAGGTTCACGTACCTGTACAACAGGTCAATGATGCAGGAGGCTTTTTCTTGGCTACCGGATGGGAAAGGCTTACTCGCAATCGCGCGCCACCAAACACGCAGATAATTGTCTGCGGCCTTGTTGACGCTCGTGGTGTAGATCGGCTGCCGGACTTCCTCCTCGGTGTAAAAGCCGATCGCCACGGCGAACTCCTCCAATGAAAAGTACTGGTCGACCTCAAACATCTTGAACAAAACCTCCCACGCCCGACCCTCTGGGTTCTGATCTCTCATCTGCACCTCTGGCCTCCTCGCCTCCCGTGGCCTGAAATAAAATAAACAATTTGTTAACAATTTGTTTTGAATATATTAAAGTAATGTGTAGGCGGTAAACAAAGTTAAAGTAAAAAAGAAAAACACCTGAAACAGAATGTTGAATATACCTCTAGCGTAAGCTCCCGGTGTGCGTGGTAGTTCATCGTAAACATCCTCATCCACGGCGTGTCGTTGCCGACATACTCTAACATCCTTGTGTCCGCGCCAACTGACTCCATAAAACTGAGGCTTAAAATGGTATTCGGCATAGGCTTCATCAATCGTAGCTGGATGTACCGGTCGTGCTCGAGTGTCCTGAGAACAAACTGCGTGTGTGGGTAACCCACCAACACATCATCCCCTTCAATAAGTTTTGGCGGCTGTTCTCTCCGCTGCCTCCGTCGTGGCCGCTGCTCAACCTCCTCCTCCTCCTGCTGGTAGATGATGTCTTCCTCTACGATGTCCATCTGGTTATCATATATATTAAAAGTCACATTTTAGTTTTCTCAATGAACACAACTGTTGATGGATATTTTAAACAAATAAGATTATGGCTTCAAATTTTCAAACCGACCGTATAAAACCGTACCGGACGAAAGATTTAATCGTATATATTAACGGTTTAATATTTCATAATATACAGTAATTCTTTAAGTTTAATAAAAAAAGGTGCATTGTATAAACCCCAAACCGTGAAACCAAACCGGAACCAAACCGTTAATAACGGTTTGGTTTGGTTCGGTTTTAAATCTCAATGGTTCGGTTTTGGTTTTGGATAATGCCAAACTGTTTGGGTTCGGTTTGACCCGAAAACCGTCAAAACCGGACCTTGAACACCCCGATTTGAGTCGTCTAAGTAGGTCAACACAGTCATGATTATCAAACCTATATAACCTGATTATCAAACCCTTAAATAACCCGCTCAAGTAAACCTATATAACTTGATTATCAAACCCTAACCCGATTAAATACTCTAATATATACGACCGGCCATAAAAATTCCGGGTTGTTTCGAAGGTTTAGGTCGGTTCAACGGTTCTGGTCGGGTAAGGCCGTGAGGTTCATTACGATAACAAACTTCAACATAATCATTTAACAAACTTCAACATAATCATTCTTACTAATTGTAATTTTAGTAAACAAAAAAATAATAATTGAACCAAAACATTAAAACATACCTTATTGGTGAAGACTGGAGTGAAGGAGAGATGGATAATAGGGATGGGAAGGAAGGCTGCGGACGGTGTGGCTGAAAGAGAGACGGCCGGCGGTGGACTACGGCGGTGGTGGGGGGTTAGGGTTTGACCTGCAGTTGTGGTGGGGAAGGGAAGTTGTGTGATGTTTTTGTTTGTTATCGCTGGGTAAAAATAAATAACCTAACTTGCTGGGTAAAAAAAAGGAAAAAACTGGAAATAAAAAAATAAGGCGCTGCAGATGAGAGTCGAACCCGGGTTGACAGGAGGTTTGGCTGGATTAAAGGGAGGAGTATTACCACCATACCAGAGTTCCAGATTGTATATGGGTTCACTCTCACATATATGAAACAAATTTTGAGATGAACTTCCTTTGTATATTAATTATGGAAACCGATTATTTATGCACGTCGTAATACTTTGGAAAATAATAACAATGGAGCCCGAAAATAGCATCTACACAGCCATGAAAATTTCGGTCTGAAATAAACAAGGAAATTGTGGTTGTGTGAATGCAATGTTGGGGTCCATTATTATTAGTATAGAAAACGGTCTCATCGGTCTACGATTTAAGTCCGCTCATCAATATATTACCCTAGAAACTAATAACGATGGAGCCCGAAAATAGCATCTACATAGCCACGATAAATTCGGTCTGAAATTAAGAAGATATTGTGGCTGTGTGAATGCTATTTTGGAGTCCATTATTATTAATATAGAATACAGTCTCGTCGGTCAATTTAACGCGGTTGGTCGAGCGGATATTGGTGGCTGTGTAGATACTATTTTGGAGTCTTTATTAAAATCAATATAAAACGAGGGGGATGAACGTGCCTAGAGGGCCCCATTCATGAATCCCAACAGTCCCGAAAATCCCAAAAGGTTTAAGGGATTTTGGAATTCGGTCAGCTAGGAGTAATGACTGGTGTGCGTCATTACTATTAATCGATGAACAAAAGGTTGCATGCGGATTTTAACAATTGAAGCAATTGTCGTTAATGTTCTTGTTGTGTAGATGCTATTTTAAAAATCTTAGGACTAGTTTGTAATAACTCGCTCGTTCGTTCTAATGTAATCGTAACTTGTGTAACACTATTATTATATTTAACATTTTAAAGATTACATTATCATTGTATATTTTGTAAAAGACGAAACATTTGAAACAAGGACATATTCATCGCCATTTAATATTAGTATACTTTGTATATATATATGTTATATCGTAAATAATACGATATTATAGTACTGGCTTAACTTTCGAAATTCTATTATAAATGTTACATTAAAAAAGAGCATATACACAACACCAAATATGTTAGAAGTGTTTGGTTTGTTGTGATAGGGGGTTCGGGGTTTTATACACAATTTTCCACGTGACCTATATACGCAATTTTAATAATTATATGTTAAAATAAATATAAAACGAGGGGATGAAATAGAATTACAAAATAACACATACACGACAACTATCTGGCATAGTGATATCATCTTATCAAATAGAATTAGGTCATAACATTGCAATCCGTACGTCGCTGCGTGTTTTATAAAAGAAATCACCCAACATATATCCCACTTGTAAGATGGTAGCATTCCATGTGAGATCACTTCATGCTTGTATTTTTGAGGTGGCACCGAATTCATTAAAAGCCTCGGTCCATCTTCGTGAAGTAGTAGGTAGTTTGACCTGGTCCGTGCGTGGTGTTCCCCGCTCCAAGGTAGAATGGAGTTTAATGTGCCTGTAATCGGCACTGATGAGATATACGAAGGTGGTCTAATTAAGAGTTCCACCTTTCCACGGCTACCCCTACGACTATATGTCACCACAAAATAGCGTCTACACAACCACTATATTGTTTTAAGCATATTGGCTTGAATAATTTAAACAGGGTCGTTGATTTTTGAATAATTTGTAGGTCGAGAAGGAAATATCGTTGGTAAGAAACATTTTTGAGGGGGATATGGTAGACTAAAGTGTTTGTGTAAATGATTGATGGTAGTCGTTTTTATAGTCAAAAGTTAGGCGCCGCGTTAAGGGCTTTAGGGGATGGTAAGTGTTACCGACGATATCATTCTATGCCACGGTTGTGACTTAACGCAGAGATTGTCGCCGACATTATTTTTGTAGGCTTTGCAGACTCTTTACAGCTGTTTCAGTCGTTACAGGCTTTTTAGGCCTTATACGCCACGGTCAAGCCTCAACGCAACGGTAAGACCGACTTTAATTTTGCATGCTTTGCAGAGTCAAAAACGATTAACAGGTTGAATACACTTCACACACTTTGCAGATTTCCATGTTAGCCATATACGCCGAGGTGAGATCTTAACGCAGAGGTTAACACCCCTAGAAACCATCTATAAAACATTTATTAAGACCTTTAAATAAATGTATTGAGACTCCTAAGCTGTACGCTCACCACACCCATAAAACATGATTTAATTCCTTATCTTAGACATAATACCATGCCAAAATAATATAGAATATGGTTTCGTTGCTCAATATAACTCGGTTTGTCCAGTGGATATTGGTGGCTGTGTAGATGTTATTTTGGAACCTTTCTTCAAACACGGAAATGATGAACATGTTTATTGGTCATTGATAGCCCCGAGAGTGACATCTAAGGGATGTTTAAAAAATATCTCGGTCAACGAGGAGCGATGATTGGTGTGTACCACATTACTATTAAAGGAAAAAAAACTGGTACGCCGATTTCGATATTGGAGCAGTGGTCGTTTTCTTTGAATTTGTGTAGATGCTGTTTTGAAGTTGTTGTTAATTCTCATTTAGTTAGTTACTGTAACACTTTTATTGTATTTTGTAATTTGAAGATTAAATTATGATTATAACACATTACATGATGATCGGTTTCGAATACATAACTGTAAGTTTAAATTATTAATAACACCCTACCAATATTACATTAAAAAAATTTCTAAAATTGTTGTTGACATCTATGAAAGGTTCTTCTATCCTTTCAGGTGGTTCTTTAGAATGTCGTGTGGAAACCGTCTCTTTGAACACTAGTAGATGATGACGGTGGCACGACCGACGAGGAGAAGTATGACAGACAGGTCTCCTCCGTTTACCCGTATGTCGGAACACAAGTAGCTGACGGCTAGCACGACCGAGGAAGAGAAGTACGATAGACAGGTCTCCTCCGTTGGTAGCATTACTAGTTGAGATCTACGATGACCTCAAATTGGCTGCTACATCGGGCCACGAAAACCCTCACCACCACATGTTACTCCAAAATAGCGTCTACACGGCCAACATGTGGCTTTAATAGTAACCAACTTCATGAGTAAAACAGGAAGGTGTTGTTAACAATATGGGGTACTGAGATAAATGTTGTATAGAGGAAACATGGAGGAGGGTTTTATGATAAACATGGAGTAGGGTGTGTTTTATGTTCAAGTTTTGTGTTAGAAATAATAGTGAATCGGAGGGTGGGGTTTTGTAGACAAAAAATGTTTAGTGTTTGAAAAATTGGTGAATCCTAGTGGGGTTTTGTAGAAAAAAATTTTGGTTCACAAAACGCCGCGTTAACAGCATACTAAGCCAAATTAAAGGAATCAGCGTCGATTAACAGACTAGAACCCTAATTCGTTAGTAATTAAACACTTACACAGCACAAGAATCGACGACCAGGGTTTGCATCTGTCCTGGATATCCGGTAATATGTGGCGGCTCCACATGGTCATCTCACACAAAGGTCATCTGCACAGGAAGGCTTGGAAGATGACCCAGAGGAGTGTTGAATAGACTTGGATTGAGACATCCGTCAATCAGTCGCCAGAATATGGAATAATACGGGGAAGAGGGGAATCGGTCGCCTGATATGGAATAATAGACGGAAACAGGGGAAACAATATTTGACATGTTGAAAAATAATGGAACACTACCGCCACGTAAAGGACTATACGTGGGGTTATTGGTACTGCAAGATTCATGACGTGTCGGAAAATAATAACACAAAAACGTCACGTATACCTCTTAAGGTGGTGGATATAGATTTTTATTTTTATTTTTAAAAACAAAGCCACTATATTTAAAGCATCTCAACCACCTCTCCCTCCCCCCACCACCTCATACATATATCACCAAAAACAACACCGTATGGCACCTCTCTCCCAAACTCATTCACTAAGTTTCACCAAAACAAATACCAAACGTTTCTAAAAACTTGGTGTGGATGTTATTTACAAGAATATTGGACCCGTCAAAACATTCTAAAACGGGTGCGAAGACTACTAATGGTGGATGTGTGGATTCTATTTTCGACAACTCGGTCATCGTGTTACATTAGTACATAAAATTACATATTTTTATGTTAACTTAATCGCAACGTGCGTATAATATGTGGCTGTGATACATCAATTTAAATATACAATCAATCGTTTAAATCAACTGTATCACACTCGACTCGTCAACTTGACATGATTCTAACGTACTCGTTTATACGATTTTCATACAAGGCCCTCCATCCGTAAGCCTCTTATTTTGCAAATCTCGCCCAAGTACGAACCGGCAAAGGCACCGGGAAATCCCCTTCAAGTTGTATATATATCCAATGAGTATCTATAACATTAGCAATGACCGGTACCGGATGATCATGAAACGGATCTGGTCCCTCTCATTAGGAAAAAGGTCTGGCTGAAATGCGGCTCGAGAAGTATCAGAACGCAATTAAATGCTTGAGCAACGACGTATCCATGGCCGGGTAACTGAAACCAACGGTTGCGAGGCGCATCTTGAACCGTTTCAAAAAAATCTAACTGGCTACGAGCCCTCTCAAAAAACTCCGGTTGCTCCGTATTTAATCTTACCCTCCACCAATCTGGGTTCCTATCCATCTCATTCTTTATGGCAACCCTAACCTCCCTCCAACTATTTTACCGATTCCTAAACCCTCCGCAATTGCCCGAAAACCGCAGTTACCGTCAGGCTTTACGTCTATGATCCTTGAGATGTAAGGGTAGCTCCATCTTGGAACAAAGCCCTTATACCAATTTACCGTTGCAACATATTCCGGATAAACCACTAAAGGAAAACCTAAGGCAGCTCCATTCTCCTTTTTCTTAGACGACCGTTTTGAAGGTTTAGGAGGGGGCATCTTAAGCTGTGAATGGGACTGCGACCGTGAGCGCTCCAAGAATGAGGGGGTTTGGTCAGTGTTCTGTGAGGACGAAGTGGGGTACGAGGAAGGGATATACGAGCTGTGCCTCGCGGCCTCGACCTTTTTTGTTTCCTGGTTTAAGTTTGGGCGCCCGCGAGGGTCCACCCATTTCTCTGGCTCTTTTTTATTTGAGTTGCCTGGAAGAACGGACCAAATCTTCGATAAAAGACTTCTTTTCTGTTTTCGATCTTTATGTATCAAAACTGTCTGATTAAGCTCTTCCATTTCTGCCTCGAAGTCTTCTTCTTCTACCTGTGCGACCACTGGATCAAGGTCAAGCTTCCTCCAGAGCGGGCCTATCGATTTTAGAGGAATAGGTACACATGTATTAAGGTGACGCTCCAACTCACAAGCACATGGCAACCTCATAGACGTTCGCAACTGGTGTCGGCAACTATGTCCCGACTCGGTCATCTTTTCAAGCTTTCCGTACTCCTTATGTAGTAGCGTAAGAGCCTTAATCGATACTTTATAATGTAACATGTAAAATACCTGAAGGTTATGGTCTTTCTTCAACGTAATCCGGGATTTTTAAAATGTTTCTCCGATTTGAACCTTCTGGGCTTCTATAAGCTCAAGGGCATAAGCCGAAAGTGCGTGGAGGGTGTTGTTGGCCCCGTTAAGGTGCCTTTTCAAGTTCGCGTGCTGACTCTCGACTCGGTTTGTTGTAGTCTCGCCGAAGTTTAACCGATCGGCCATCCAGCAAGATACAAACTTTTCATTGTCTCGTAACAGCCAGCTATGATGGATATAGTCCCATACCTCTGAAAACGAAACAAAAATAAACTTATGAAACGTACTACTAGATTAACACTTATTGTATATTAATAATCAGAAGGACTTACTTTCTTTCCCAATTTTGCATAACATTTCTTGAAACTTTAAGCAGTTATATTCGTAATCATCGAACGTGGGAGACTCACACAAGACCGACCATAATAGAGCGAAATCTTCTCTTGCCTTGCTGTCATAGATACCCTTCCACTTTTTCTTTATATTCTCATGTATGTGCCACCGGCATAGGTTTTTGATAGCATTCGGGAATATTTTTTTACAAGAATTCATCAGGGCGGAGTCTCTGTCGGTGACTATGACGCGCGGCTCAATAGAATCCTCGAGCATACCTTTGAGGTGCTCGAGGGCCCATGTGAAATCCGTTTGGCGTTCCCTAAGTAGAACCACGTGCGCGATACAGAACGACTTCTACGTCGACGTCACACCAATATATTGAACAAACGGCCACTTGTACATGTTGGTGTTGTACGTGGTGTCAATCAGCAGCAAATGGGGGGGGGGGACGCACGCCACAATTTATGAGACGTGTCATGACAAAATAATAAGTCCTCTACGCGGTTTGTGGCAGGGTTCTCCCGTGTATGATAAACGAACCCTTTATTAATCAGGAAGCTTTCAAATACCTGCAACCAGTTTTATTTGACGTTAATATATTTTTTTAAACATCCATTGCAACAAATCAAATTCAAAAACGTGAACCTGCATTGGGGTATCGCCAACTGTATTTTCTTTTCTCCACTTCTCTATAAGATTGTGTATGTCCTTGTCAATAACGCAGGCTCCGGGAAATCGTCTGCGTAATAGTGGAGCTATTTTTGATGTCTTCAAGCTATCCGCGTGTAAACTTGCAACCATATTAACCATATCGTCGGTCATTATCCTTAGATACGCGTGACCCTCCTTAAAGACGAACGGGTCGTGGTTGTGCGTCTCGTTTACGACCTCAAGCTTCCAAAAATTACCAACATGGTTGTGCCTTCCTTTTAGCTTAAACGGACAGCCCTTCTTTATACTGCCTGTACGCCTAATTGTGGCGTTGAGTTTTGGTTCGCCGCCGCGATTGCATCCAAGATCCACGGCTTTTGGCCTAGACCGCTGGACAACAACAACACACCCATGCTCCCGACCTCTTTTCTTCGCCCACTCCTCCAGCTCCTCACGGGAAGAAAATAACTGAAACAGTTTTAACGTCAAATTTAAAACAAGTTCAAACCAACTACTAATTACAAAATATTTTTATTAAACAAAACATATGGTCTCGTACGATATCTGTTTTATATGACACCCAAGCCTCGCGAATGTAATTATCACCATCGTCGTCAGAATTATTTCTGTCGTAATCTTCATCAACAGTCTCGTGGGGGGTTTCAAGAATATGGTCTGGTTCTGGTTGTGACCGATACGCATCACCTACTACTAATGGGTACGAACATTGACTACATGAATACAGCTCCTCGGTATTAAAATGGTAGGAAGGCTGGGCAATGTAATGCGGGTCTCCTGAGAAATGGTATGACGGCTGACCGTAATCATGTTCAGGCTGTGCCAAATACAAACTGCTGCTAGGCGTCAAATGCCAATCCGGATGGTCGTGCACAAAATATTCCTAACAAAATATATTGTTAACAAATCTAATTTCAGAAATTAATGACGACGGGTAATCCAAATAAACATGTCACGATACCTGGTTCAAATTTGGTAACGCCGCCCCCACGCCATAATCTACAAACCCCGGCGGCGCCTGATTCAAATCCGGAACGCCTGACTCATCGTTTGTCCGCTGCGGGCTCGGAAAATAACCGTCGAACATCCGAGACATTTTCTTGAGTTGGAAATTTGGACACTTTGAATGTATCCAAAATTTATGTTTGCATGCTAATGTATACCACCACAAGTCTGGGAATCAACCTAAATAATTGAGGGGACTAAACGCACCGCTAAGGTCTATACGCGGCGTAATTATGGACAACGACAGACTTCGCCAGTCAAATCAGCCGTCGACGTCGAGGTCGTCCATCAAATCAGTCACGTCGAATAAACCGCTACGGTAAGGGCTAAACGCGGCGTCTGGTGTGGTGTGGGGTGTGGTTAGGAAGACCCTAATATTATCTATAGTGGGATAAGTAGGTTATTACCAAGGAAAAACGACGTATTTTTCAAATACCGTGTTTACAGTGTGACATATGAGATCATAGTGACATCTGACATGATTTGGATCATTTCTCCTCTTAATACCATTTATTTAATAGATTTTTTCTGTAAAAATAAAAATAGTATTTACTTTAAATATATTAGGTTTCAAAAAGTTTTTTTATTTATTTAAATGTATTGATCTTTTAAAGGTAAATTATTACATCAATTCTGTTCACTATGAAACTAATTACTTTTAGTAAAACAAAAAAAACATAAATGAATAACATATTGATTATGGCAGTACTAGTACTTGCGGTGCAAGAATACCAAAAATACCAAAGTGACATGCATCAAAACCGAAAAACATATAAATGAATATAGGTAGTATGGTACCGGCACCTATTTTTTTTTATGGATACCGGTACTCGGTAAAAAAATTGTGAAGCTCTAATTTACAAGACTAAAAGATACTTTATTTTAAATACAATTTTGTCTCTATAAAATTATTAATTTCTTTTTCAAAAATTAACATGTACAAGTTACTAACACAATGTTTATTAAAATCACAAAATAAAATAAAGGTGTACAATCTACCTATTATAATAAAGTAAAATAATTGTAGACACGTGTCGGTTTGTGGTTGATCTTTGCAATTTTTTCCCTCAAAAACTAATATATATCATAAATCAATAATTATTCACTTTCCTATTACATTATATATATATATATATATATATATATATATATAATGAAAATATGATTAAATTATTCATTTTCTGTAAACTCTATTTATATTATATCTATACTTTTATAAAAATAAGTATTTATGTATTATACTACTATACATTGTTAGAATATATTTCACAACATACTTGGTGAAATCCAAAAATCAACAACAAACCGTGTTTGTTAAATATTTATAATTTTAAATGTTATCATTAACATATTATACGATGTATATTGTTCGATGTATATTTTTGAAGATTGTAAATAAAAAAACAAAAAAAAACTCTAATATGCTTTCAATTTATGAAGTAAATTTTTTAATCGTTAAATTATAAATATATGTTTGAAAGTTGATCCATTTAAAAAAAATAAATTTACATATCTATTGGTTTTTTTTGTACATTGTCATATAATTTATAAATTATAAATATGTGATTTGAATCTATCCAATTATTTTTTCGGTTAATTTAGTAAACTATGTATATATGTGTTAAACTGTAATGATAGTATATACTAATCACTTTCAAATATAATAAAGTTTATCATATTTAGTTTTTTGGATTTTTTATCAAGGATTGCTTCGGGTTTTTTGTGAAATTTAAATTTGATTGTTACGGGTTAAAAGTTGGTAAATAAATCGTTTGGTACAAATTAACTACATTTGGCTCAAATTTGTTGCGGGCAAAAAAGAGGTAATCTAAATATTTTTAAAAATTTGAAAATGCAAATAGATTTATCGTCAAACGTGTTACTTGTTCAAAGTTTTGACTTGAAAATGTAAAACAAATGAAAGTTAGAATTTTAAATGTGATTGGGTTTCGAATTTATTTTTAAGAACATTTTTAGAAATAGTCAAAAGATTCAGGATTTTGCACATTGAGTATTTTTCTCATGACTATTAAAATTTAAAAATAAATGATAAACACTTCCGATATGCCACTTCCAAGACTATCAATGCTTCTAACTTTTATCAAATTAGAAACATGTGTGTCAACTTTGTCGTTTTCTTGAATAGTGATCATAATGTTGTATGTGAATCATGTCGTACAAAATTATGCTTAAGTAAAGCAAAACATTCATAAAACTGAACGGGTTAACCTGTTTTTTTGTCAATTGGCAAAGTCGAGAAGCCCCTTAAACTTATTAAAATATTTTTTTATGGTGTAGCTCAAAAATATTATTATATAGGATTTATTCTCCGAAATTAGTTCATAAGCAAATTTCTTTCAATAATAAATATATGACACTGAGAATAAATTTTCGATAGATGAAGGGTTTTTGGGTATGTTTTTGCACGTGCATTATTTTTTATATTAAGTTCATTTTTATTTTGGAAAAAAATCATTTTATGATATAAATAAAATCAATTTATGTATAAATATACAGACATAGATGTAATACATTGTTCAATATACATTATGTATTGCTTAATTTGTAAGTTAATTATTTTTTTTTGAACGGAGAATTTCATAGTTAAGTTGACCGCAGCTCCCAAGTCGGAAGCCCCAACCGCCCCACTCGGGCCAATACTATGTTGTCTTAATCGGGCCCTCGCTTGACATCCGAGTTTGGCTAGGCGTTCCCCGAGAAAATTTCCATCCACCTGCCAATTGACAGATGTTGTACCCTCCACAAGAGCAAGCCCTCTGGAGTAAATACACTGTAATAGAAAACTCGGGACGGCTTCCAGATTCGAACCTGAGACCTCAAGGAAGTTAGGTTCTTATCCTTCATTAGCCTGGCCATTCCACCAAGGTGGAATTTCACATTTAAGTCGACCGCAGCTCCTATGTCGGAAGCCCCAACTGCCCCACTCAGGCCAATACTATGTTGTCTTAACCGGGCCCACACTTGGCATCCGAGTTTGGCTAGGCGTTCCCCGAGAAAATTTCCAGCCACCTGCCACTTGACAGATGTTGTACCCTCCACAAGAGCAAGCCATCTGAAGTAAATACACTGTAATAGAAAACTCGGGACGGCCTCTAGATTCGAACCTGAGACCTCAAGGAAGTTAGGTTCTTATCCTTCATCAGCGTGGCAACTCCACCAAGTGTAAGTTAATTATTTAGATCATCCCGTGTTTTATACGGGCTCTAAAACTAGTTTTAATAATACGAAAGGTGAAATTAAGAAAATAATAATAATTAGACATGATATTATTCACTTCATTGCCTCTGGTTACTAATCTAATAGTTGACAGATACTGTGATATGATCATTTGGGTTATAAACCTTTACATCTCTCTTATCTTTCACCCATCTTTTCATGTTAGCCCATATTATCTTTTCATCGTTTTATTTTGGGATATTGGTTTTTAATACCCCCAACTTTAATCATTTGATAGGGAACACTCCCAACTTTCGATTTGTTACCCACCGCTCCCAACTT
>NW_027496086.1:200000-213030 GCF_021521415.1 Bidens hawaiensis
TTCCGGGAGTTACGAAGGAAGCTTCGAGCTCATATTGGTCATGGGTTGAGAACGGGAATGGAACTCTATGAGATCGAATCTCCCGTTGTTCCTCAGTAGCTCAGTGGTAGAGCGGTAACCCCAATTACATATACCACCACCTCAATCCCTACCAAGTATAGAGTGAACTCGCTGGAAAAGCTTGAAACACAACCACCGGAACCTAAGCTGTCATTACACCTCACTATTAACGCTTCCCAAAGAACAAGAATGCAAGTGGAAGCTTGTCGGAACCCCTCGCTGGAATAGCAAGGTTCGCCGAACAAACTTGAAACACAGCCAACGAAACCCAATCCCTCATAGAACCTCACTATTAAAGCTTCCCGGAGAACACGAATGTGGGTGGGAGCTCATTGGAACCCTTCGCCGGAATAATGAGGTTCGTCGGAAAACTTAACAGACTACCGGAGTTGCATTTCAGAACACTTCCTACCGACTCAATGCTTCTGTAGTAACCGCCAGAGACCAAGAGTCATCTGAACTTCCGAGCCACCACTGACTCCTTTGCCGGGGCATCATCAACGGGTGGTTGTACAAATACGACAGCCGTTGTCGGCTTTATTACGGCCGAGGGTGGATATCAGTCTGGGACAGATGGTTGTTTGAGGTGGAAGGAGAGGTGGGTGGTGTGGTAGTGGTGGTGGGTTGGGTGCAGATAGTAATGGAGTTATAGTTTTTTTTAAGAAGATATGATGTGGTGTGTGGGGCCATAAATTTTATTTTTTTTATTTAAAAAATGACACATCAGTAAAAAAAACTAACGGAGCACTACGTTAGTGCTCCGTTAGTTAGGGAGTGATGAAAGAAAATAAGGTGAAAGCTGGAAGCGATGGTTAGCAAATTGAAAGTTGAAAGTGTTCCTTACCAAATGATTAAAATTTAAAGTATTAAAACCAATATCCCTTTTGTTTTACCATCTTTTAGAGATAGTATGGATTTTTATCAAACATCCATTATCTAAATAATTAATACAAATAAGTGAAAACTATATAATAGTTTATGAATGTTGAAAATTTAATAATAAAAAATATAACAACTAATTTAGATAAAATAATTGCAAATTATTTGAGTTGTCTAAATTTGATCATTTCAAATTGAAAAAAACACAAACGTATATTTGTATCGTCTAAAACTTAGATATCTAGTGTTTGGTGGCTAGTCGACGTGTAAACATGCTTAATAAATCCAAGTAAAAGCTGTTAATAAAAGTATTAATATAATGTTATTTTAATAATTTTTAATATATTTAAACAAAACCTTTAAAAACTTTTTGGTTGCTCTCTACAAGACACTAGATTATTTTATTTATAAATAGAGGTTTCTCATGCATTTGATCGAATAATCCAATATGAGTCTCACCAAACCCAGATAGCCTTAAACGGGTTTGTAACATCCCGAATTTTCTAAGTATAATATTTAATATATTATTTTCGTTGGGGGAATTAAATTGAGTAAATAGATTTATAATAATTAAATAATAAAGATATGTTAAGTAGGCTAATTAGATGGAGTTAAATATGAACCAAAATGAAAAATGGACCTAAGGTTCATGGGCTTAAGGGAGTATAAATACCCTTTAAACCCTAATATTTTTCCATTTTTTCCATCTCTACACCATAGCCTACACCTTCAAAAAACACACGCAAACACCTCCTATATCACGAACCAAGATCCGGAGGAAAAGACCCGAGCTCGTTAGTGCTAGAATGTTGTGAAGAACAAAACCTACATCAAGACTAGATCGTGTTCGTAAACCGATTCGTTTAAAGGAACGTTTATAACGAAAACTCGTTCGGCTTGTTTAGTATACCTAGATCTATATGTAAATAGTAAAAACGAATCAAATGCAACGATTTCCGTTGAAATTCGTTAATGTTAGAAGGGTTAATCGATAGTATAAAGAACCGGTTATAAATCAAACGCACCATTTAAACTTGATACGTATATATGTATGATATATGAAGGTATTGTATGATGCTTGATTTACTAGAACTCACTCAGCGTAGCTGACTTTTAGTATGCACGCATGTAAATATATTTAATTAGCTAGCATGAGGGATGGCACATGGCATGGATTGAACGGCTGACATCTGAAGATGGAAGAAATGATGTTTTAAATTTGATCTTTTATGATATGTTTTAAAGACAAGTTTGAATATTTTTTAACGAATGATTGATGTTAACGTTTCCACGAAAGGTTTGAATTCACTCTGATTTGTAGAACTGTGTTTATGAGCAAATCCGACTTAAAATATAGGGCATCGGGAACGGGGCCTTACTAGTTGGTATCAGAGCATAAGCTCGAGATAGTTAAGCATCCTACATGCTTAGAATCGAATAGAGAATGGGACATGAGTAAGAAAATAAAAATGATGTCAGTTCAAGAAAGCCACGTGTCACTCAAGCAAGCTAAGTAAAAGTAAAGTATATGATTACTTTCATGTGTAATATAAGAATGTGTAAGGAAGTTAGCTTAATTGCTAGAGATAGGAGTATATGATTATATGAATTGTTTTATTGTCTAACCGTTAGAAGGAGAACTAGCACAAGTGAACTCACAGAGCAAAGTGTATAGGACACGGAGAGTAGCGTGATCAGCTAATCACAACTGGCTATTGTCATTACATGTTATCCTTACTATCCTTGTACTAAATAGTTCCTTGAGTAATAACGTTTGTGTTTCCTTATAGAATATAAATGGCTAGAGCAAGGAAAGTTGTTGGGCAGGAAGGTCGCATTGGACATCGTGGTAGGCCACGCATTACCCGAGAACCTTCTGTGGAGTCAGTTACTAATACAAGGGTAGAGGGAAGTGCAGCTGGACAGATTCCGAGCAACAATGAGGGGTATCAACTTGATCTTACGATTCAGGCTGCCATTACTCAAGCTGTAGATGCAGCAGTGAAAAACCTGCAACTTGAAAAGTCTGCTAGAAGCCATGTGAGGACCGTTGAGAGGGCAGGGGATGACGGTAAGAAAGTTGATGATGGGGAAGGTGACTCGAGTGAAGTTCGATCTGTGAAAGTTGATGAAAGAAAGAGAGGCTGAGGTGGGTGTAACTACAAAGCGTTCAAGGGATGTGACCGACCGAAGTTAACTGGCTTGGAAGATGCGACATCTACTCTTCAGTGGATAACCGCAATGGACAAGGTTATTCGAATTAGCGAGTGCAGTCCAGATCAAGCGGTGGGTTATGCCAGCCAGTCGTTTGGCGATGAGGCTATGTTCTGGTGGGAGACAGTGGAACAGAGGAAGACCCAAGAAGAGATTAAAGCTATGAAGTGGGATGACCTGAAGGAGTTTGTGATGAAGAGATTTTATGTTGATGCTGAGGTTGAGAGGGCTGAGCTGAAGTTTTTGAATCTGAAGGCAGAAAAAATGACACGCCGTGAATAAACCATTGAGTTCAACCGCATGTCTAGGTTGGTTCCCGATATGGTTAATACCGAAACGAAAAGGATCAAGTGCTACATCAAGGGACTACCACAAAGTGTCCGAACATTGGTTAGAGCTAATAAACCCGCAACATTAGATTCAGCTGTGGAATTGGCCGAAATTGTTTATGATGACCTTGCCACCAGCGAAATGGAGAAGGATGAAATGAAGAGAAGAAACACAGCCCCAAAACCAGATGAAGCTAATGATGAGGACTCCCTTAAGAAGAAGGCAAGGAAGGATGAGTTCCCGGTCTGTGGAAAATGTGGGAAGAAACACTCGGGAGAGTGCAGAATGGGATTAGGTGTGTGTTTCAGGTGTGGAAAAGCAGGACATTCCTCCAGGGAGTGCAAGGATCATCATAGGTGTTACAACTGTGGAGGGCATGGACACCTGGAAAGGGACTGCAGGAAGCCAAGAGAAGAGAAGAATGCTTGAGACTTAATATCTCCTCCGTAAGCTTAGGAAAGACCGTTCAAGAAGGCTAGTTACTAGCCATAAGTTTTGATCTATGTGTGACTTATTAATGACTGGATGTGTGTTATTTATATTTAAGTAAAATTTAGACCGGTGATTGTTTAAATTAATTATGCTATGAATTTTTCATGAATGGATTTTGGTTATGATGATTATTTGTGTTATGATAGAGTGTCGTCTTAGGCGATAGTGTTAAAATAGTGTGAAACAATGTTCCTTAGAAAGATGAAACGAGACTTCCCAAATCAGAACGTGAAGCAGTGCATCGAGGGCCTCATGGTCCAGCTACCTTGAATAGGTAAAACACATGAACACCACTCGATGACTGTAAGGTCATGCGTAAGGAAGATAACCCAGGAAAACTAAGACGATTCAATAAAGAAGGAGGTGAGTGAAAGAAGCATTCCTTTACAAGGAATAAGCTAGGTTTCGGGGACGAAACCTCTTTTAAGGAGGGTAGACTTGTAACATCCCGAATTTCTAGAAATACAATATGGGTAGTGATAGTTAATTGATACATGTAATTGTTATACAGTTAGCCGTGCCCAGTTAAAGAAAGGAGTTAACATTAACTCTGAGAGGAACCGAGTTCAGGTGAGTTTATATCCCCATTTCCTTGTTATGTTTTCGGGGTTGTGTGCATACTCAATGTGATTAGTTAATACACTTACCCTAAGTGTTAAGTGTATGCCTTATATGATTTGTGTTAAAGTTATTGAGGATATAAATGAATGCTTGTCGGTACGTGAACGATCTTCGGATATTGCACGTATTGCCAGGGAAGGTGATCGTTAGAAGATTAATATGAAGGATTCCCAATGCCTCTGTATGTTATGATGTGGTATGCTTGTTTACGTGGGTACAATCTACGTCCGACATAGTAAGTTAGGTTGACAAATCCCTTTAACTTCCTTTGGACATAGACGTGGAATGTAACAAGGTAGATAAGAATTGTGAACCCCATTAGTGTTCCTTAGATGAATATTATATGATTAAGTGAATGTTCCTTCTGTAGATAATATTTAGAGTTCCTTGTATGGATAATGAACGTTGTTCCTTCTATGGATAATATATATATATATATATATATATATATATATATAGTGTTCCTTCTGTGGATAGTAAACGTTGTTCCTTCTATGGATAATATGTAGTGTTCCTTCTATGGATAATAAATAGCGTTCCTTGTAAGGCCCCGTACCCGGTAACCCTACTTTAGCGTCAGATTTACTCATATACACAGTTCTTACAATCAAAGTTAATTAAAACTTTCGCGGAAACGTCAACTTAAATAATTCATTACAAAGCATTAGATCTTTTCTTTGATACCATAACATAAAACATTATATTTAAAACATCTTTTCTTCCATCTTCAGATGCCAGCCTTTCAATCCATGCCATGTGTCATCCTCATGCTAGTTCTTTGGTCTGATCACCTGCGTGCATACTAAAAGTCAGCTACGCTGAGTGAATTCTAGTTAATCAAGCAACTTATCATACAACCACTACATGCATCATATACGTATCCGAAGACACGTAGTCCACTATCTAACCTGCTCACCTTACCACTTAGCCTCTTATTTACACCTACCACTTTACCACTTTAATAACGTATAACGCTATGCCACTTTGCCACTTTAATAACGTATAACGTTATGCCACTTTGCCACTTTGCCACTTTAATGACGTAGTCACATATAGGCTTACCCTACCACGTACTATCGTCATGCCACTAACACTCTTACTAGACTCTTGTCACTTCTAACACACTCTACCTCTACTTGTCTACAACACGCTTCATATCATTTACATAATAAGTAAGTCACATCATAGAATTCATACACACTAATAACCACTTGGCAATCACTATCCTTGGCGATACGTGCAATATCCGAAGATCGTTCACGTACTGACAAAAATCGTATATTAGCTACCTCGTATAACATCTATAGCATACACTTACCACTTAAGGTAAGTGTATTAACTAATCACATAAAGTATGCACACAGCCCCGAAAACATAACACATAAATGGGGCTAGAACTCACCTGAACTTGGTTACTTCTTCTGCTACTGGTTATTCCTTCTTGAGCTGTGCGCCTCTAACTGTTTAATAATTACAGTATTAAGTACAGCTCTAGTCATCTCATTGCTACTTAATTAGTCTTACACGTCTAAGCTTTTTTACTTCATTAAATCATTACCTGGTTAGTTAATTGTTACTCATTAACCTTTAAAGGTATCTTTCATAAATTGCCAAACTCCAAGGGCAGTTATGTAATTATATAATTCTTTTCTAAGTCCAGGGACCATTCTGTCTTTATATTAAACTCCTAGTTCGTTGCTTTGCCCTTAACGAATTGGGTAAAGAATCATCCTCTGATTCGCTAAGCTCCCATAACGAACTAGCTAACGAATCACCCTCTGTTTCGCTAAGTTCCCATAACGAACTAGCTAACGAATCACCCTCTGATTCGCTAAGCTCCCATAACGAACTAGCTAACGAATCACCCTCTGATTCGCTAAGTTCCCATAACGAACTAGCTAACAAATCACCCTCTGATTCGCTAAGCTCCCATAACGAACTAGCTAACGAATCACCCTCTGATTCGCTAAGTTTCCTTAGCGAACTAGCTAAAGAATCACCCTCTAGTTCTCTAGGTTTCCTTAGCGAACTAGGGTTAGGTCAGGGAACATTCCCTGACACCTTTATCTTTTCCGGGGCCGCCTTTCCGGCGCCGTCATCGCCGGAAAACCGTGTTTTCGCCGGAAATACGAGATCTCACTCGTTCTTCAACCGTTTTCATCTTTTTTCGTCCCGTTTGATCCAGATTTGAGCTAGGGTGATCCCTAAACTCGTATTAGGTCCGGTTTATACCCGATTCCACCCGGATCTTGTGATTTAAACGGTTTAATGGTGTCGGCTCGTCGTTACGCGACTATAACTAACGTTTTAGGCTCGTACAATATTAAACTATCATTACCTCGGGTCGGTGCTCGGTTTCCTTATTGATTTAGGCTAGAGATAAGGAAGAACTAGAGAGAAATATTAAGTGTGTGTTTTGGTGGTGTATGAAATATATGAGAATGAGGATTTAATGGTGATCAATGGTATTTATATTTAGGGATCATGGGCTCAAGCCCATGGACTCTCCTTCCTTCTTTCATAACCCAAGTCCATAACCCATATCCATTACCCAACACTAGCCCGACCCATAATATTTATTTATTTCCCGATAACCCGAGTAAACTTTCCCTCTATTATTAAGTAATATAATTAATATTATTTTGAAAATTTCGGGATGTTACATTCCTTCAATGGACTATAGTAGTTATTCCCGTAATGAATGTTGTGTAATATTCTTCTTATGAATATTTATGGACAAAGTATTTATATGTATCTTCGGATACATATATATGTATGATATATGAAGGTATTGTATGATGCTTGATTTACAAGAACTCACTCAGCGTAGCTGACTTTTAGTATGCACGTATGTAAATATGTTTAATGAGCTAGCCTGAGGATGAGACATGGCATGGATTGAACGGCTGGCATCTGAAGATGGAAGAAATGATGTTTTAAATATTATTTTTTATGATATGTTTTAAAGACAAGCTTGAATGTTTTGTAACGAATGATTGAAGTTAAAGTTTCCGCGAAAGGTTTTAATTAACTCTGATTTGTAGAACTGTGTTTTTTGAGTAAATCCGACGTAAAATGTAGGGCACCGGGAACGGGGGCCTTACAGGGTTATAACATCTTTTTAAATAAAAAATTTATCTCACAAAATATTTGATATGAAAATCCTATAAAATAGTTATATATTAAAAATTAATATCCAATTTAAAAAAATATTATTTATAATTAAGAAACAACTTTATCGTAAAAAAAATAAACAGGTTATGGATCTCACCAAACCTAGATAGATTTTAAATTGGGTTATAACATCTCATTTATTTGTGAAACCCCTTAAATATCAAATCTTAAGTATATTATTAATTTTCTTACAATAAAATTAAAATAGAAAACGATATATAAATATTAAAAACAAGTAATGTAAAATAACACCGTGAAACAAAGAATAAAAGCAAGTATTATAATAATAGTTGCTTAATTACGGTAACCAAAACGGTATTAATAATAGTATAATGTTAATAACGGCATAATAATATTATATAATTAAAATAGTATAGCATTAACAGTGTAATAAAAATAATTGTATAATAGTATAGCATTAAATTATAATATTATATAATAAAAATTATTTAGAACCCATGTAATACACATAGTGCTTAAAAGAAATACAATTAAGTTATAAAAATTAAATGATTATTTTTTTTATAAAAAAATAAATGTTTTATCAAATTATATGGTTTTATCAGTTCAAATTATATTTTAATGGAATATTTATATGAATATGTGGCGTATTCTAACACAATTTATTTATAATCATGAAAAAAATGCAACTAGTGATTGCTATTTATTCATAATTTTTTATTTTCTTTATCATCTAGTTATACCTATAAATATCGTTTATTGAATTTTACTACATTCATCTCTTATACTCAAAAGTGTATATAAATTAATTTAATAAAAAAAAGATAGTTGTGATTTCATTAAAGATATAAATATTTTGATTATATTGACATAAATACTCACATATTTTAAATTCATATAATTTAGGTAATTAGTTATTTGATAAAAATATGGATTTATATGTTTTAATTACACAAACATAAATACGTTTTCAATAAAAAATAGAAAATATTTTGAGCGAGAAATTTAGGCTAGAAATGAACCCTAAGTGACATGCGTCCCAAATTATTATTTTTAATTATAATAGGTAAATAGTATAGCATTAATGGTATAATGAAAGTAATTGTATAATAGTATAGCATTGATAGTATAATGATAATAATTGTTAAAATGATTATATACTAAAAATAAAAATAAATTTTTAAAAGTACGTTTGTGGATGCCGGCCTCATCGCGTGGTTCGAGTTTAAAATGAAATTAAGGTGTATCATATCCTATGTTAGTAAACAAAAATAATAGGGTTAATGTGTCATAACCACATTCAATTTTAGGTTTGATTTCTCTTATATTTTCTAATATTTACTCTCCTCAATCCATGCTTTCAATGGGTCATGAGTTTAACTGATACGAACCATTCGTTATAACTCATATGAAAAAACGTATTTAATGTAATTTAAATCACACTAATTTTTACTAACCGTTACATCTAATTTTACTATCAGATATAGAAAGTTTGACCATGATTTAAAATAACATATAAAGTATTGAATATCTATAATAAGTTAAAAATCAAACAATGAATTATTAAATTTGTTAAAAAAATTATTTATAAACAAATATCATCATATAATAATTAGTGACTTATGTTTAAATAATTTAATTATTTGTGTACTTCAAATTTCTTTGAATAAATGTATTTGTGAATACACGATTATTCAGTTGTAAGAGAGAAAGTCCGCTTATAGTTTATCTTCCATAGTTTGCAATTAACTATGTCAGGGGTTACAAGATTATGTATTAACCCAACAATTTTGTTACATGTATCAATATTGTCATACATGATACATGGACATACATTATCATAGACTTATGATATTACTATCAAACCAATTTTGTTACACGCATTAATGTTGTCAAGAGAAGAATGGATAGTTTTCGATGGTTATGAAATTTTGAGTAAAACATTGAAATTTGAGTTTAACTGGTATTTACACCCACCGCAACGTGTAAAGTTGGGAGAAAAAAAAAAGAACTCGAAAACACAAAGAGATCGGGACTTGTAGCTCTCTCCAATGTGTACCAATATTATTTAACTTAAAGAAGCTAGTTGTAACTTTCTCAACTAAAACTTGTATACAAACTCTAAAATGGTCTAAACTTTGCAAAAACAAAAAACTCTATACCTTAGTTCTAGCACCATACGCTACAACAATCAATGTGGCATGACCGTTAAGTTATTTCATGCACTGTTAGAAGCTTGTGATACGGATTTGCTAATTCAGTAAAAATACCAACTCATTTGTAATTAACTTATCAAATACATACACGCTATACATGTTCGTAATACTTAAAGCTTGTAAAGCCACATAACCGTGGGCACCTTGTAAATCCTACACATATTAATCATTAGCTAAACATAAGTCAAACATAGAAACAAAAACGGTGCAGAAAAGCATAAAAAACTACATCTTTCAACATGGCCTCGATTAACTTGTCAGCTAAATTTCAAACTTTCATTTCCTTGCATGTTTTGAGTATTTATTCTAATTAAAATAAATAGGCAAACAAATCAATAAAACTTACCAGCATCTCTAACTGGCTTTGATACATAAAAAGTAATTTGATATCATTATGTTCAACGCCATATGAAACCATAACATGTAAAAAAAAGCCACACAAACACCATCACTGTAATTTACGAGATCCAAATTCCAAAATGATTGGAATTTTCTCATAAACTCCATAAAAAACTTCATGCAAACCTTCCTCATTTATTGTTGGAAATACATAATATACAGTAAGCAAGTCTAAACTAAAACTTGAAAACCATACATATCGGCCTTCCATTATTCCTGATATTAAGCATGAAAAAATTAAACTTGATAAAAATCATTAATCGAATCAGCTTAATTTAAGCATATGTAGTTAGAAGCTCAACTTTGGCTTCTTCTAGTCCACTCTTTCCTCTAGAGATGCCAAGGTTTAAGCACGTCACTGACTTTGATGATGTTAAGATAGCGGTCACAAAAGTCAACAATCTAACTTTTGGCTCAGATCATACAATTGTAGTTGCTTGCTTCCAAGCACCATTATCACTTCGCCAAGAGTCAGTCATCATTGACCAAAACCCAAAAGGTGCAGCATAATTGTCAAAGCTTTCCGTCAAACACCTTATAATGTGTACCGTACCTATGCTCAAAAAACCATCACAACCTTTTAAAACCCAAACTGACAGAGACACATTTCATCTAACACCTCTTGTGCACCGCATCTAACGTCACAAATGATGCAAGGCACTGCACGTTGTTAGCAAAATATTCCATGTGCTATAATAACTTGTTGCCAACATAATGTAAGTTCATGAAACACAAATAATGTAATTACACTCTCTACATGAGGGTCAGGTCCGCACAATGGCTGCAGCATACGTTACCAAGCAAAAAACAAGGCATCATCATAGCCATAAAACAACATGCTACATTCCAACAACTTCAGCACGCCACCTAGGGTTTCCAGATGGTGGTTGAAGACGGTGAACACGACGACAATGGCGGTGACAGCGGCGGCAGTTAAAGAGGATGGAACCGACACTGATATTGACGGTGGTAACGAAGGCGGTTGTTCAACACCGTGGTACCTACGATGACGATGGTGGCAGAGGGTTTCGGTGCCGGCGATGTCTAAGAGAGAGAGAGAGAAAGAGAGAGAGAGAGCGCATTGGTATATCAAGTCAACTTTTTGAATCAAATGGTGGTAGAGATACGTGTAAGCCAAACGAATGTACAATACACAATGCTGGACATACAAATTTTTAAGCAATTGTTTCAACCTTTAAAGCAACACTTTTAGTTAAGGAAGTTGTAAATTAATATATATATTAATATGGTTGCCATTTGTCGATGATTGGTTTGCGAATGTTGTTTTGAGTTTGTAAATACAATATGGAGCTATTAAGTAATATATGCATGTTTTGTGGGTTTAAATGTTTAATGTATAATTTATTTTGAATGGATAATCCGTGTTATGTTTGAATCAAATGTATTAATTTTTATGTATAAACTAGGGGTGGAAATCTTGACCCATGAGTTGAATGTTTGTATCAAAATGTATAAGATGAGTCCGAATGGGTCAAACTAAAAAAAGAAAATGATTGAAACGGGTCAAAACGGGTTGACATTTCTCGTTTTTTTATGGAACGAGAAAAACGGAGGAAACTTTTTGGTATTTTTACTTTTTAAGTTTTTGATTTATATTTCGAGTTATAATTTTTTAATTATTTTTTTTTGAAATTTTTGGTGAGAGGTTTTGAAATTGGTCAAAATGGGTTGAGATTTCAAAACTCATTTCAAAACCCCTCACTAAAAAATTCAAAAAAAAATAATTATAAAATATAAATCAAAAACTTAAAAAGTAAAAATACCAAAAAGTTTCCTCCGTTTTTCTCGTTTCATTAAAAAAACCAAGAAATGTCAACCCGTTTGACCTGTTTCAATCATTTTCTTTTTTTAGTTTGACCCATCTTATACATTTTGATAAAACCCATTCAACCCATGGGTCAAGATTGCCACCCCTAGTATAAACCATTAGAGATGGTTGGAGATGAGATTGTTTCCACAACATAATTATAGAGAATTAAAGTTTTCTTTTATCTAACATGTTACAATTGTGACTTTTTATGTTTTATCAAGTTGTGTGACTTTATATGGGATATTGTGGCATAAGGCTTGCCTATTGTGTTATGTAAAAGGATTTTGGATGTTAATAACATAAAAGGGATGAGCTTCCGGTGTATTTTCTACCGAATGAATCAACGAGACACTAATTGAAAAAGTCAAAACTAGTTCGAGCGTAAATGAGTTTAGGTCAAAACAGGCCAATTAAAAAAAACAATTTTGTTTGGTTGAAAAACCAGTTCGATTTTATACTAGGTTTCTTCATAATAGGTTTGTGTGAAAATGAGTTCGGTTATAACGGGCCAACTGAATTTGATTATGGTCAAAATGAGATCAGGTTGAAACAGACTGCTTTATAAGTCATTTTAGTTGTGGTCAAAACAGTTTGAGTCAAAATTTGTTTAGGTAGAGTTGTAAGTAGGCTCTAATCGAAGTTATCAATACCATACCAAATGTTGTATACAAAGAAGTATTTGTAAATACGTTAACATATTTATGTTCATAGGTTTATGTTTAAAATTTGTAAAGATATTATTTGTTTCAAACAATTCATTGTATTAATTTAGACACTAACGAATTTCGTGTAACACACATGTTCAAAAGCTAGTTTTCAATAAGAAAATTATTAGGCTTAGGTCTCAAGCCCA